>NW_026868415.1:54106-173144 GCF_020745735.1 Hemiscyllium ocellatum | reverse complement strand
GGGGATACTCACACACACAGCGAGGTTGAGACACACAGACACAGCGAGGTGGGAGATGTGCAGAGAAAGGGAGAGGGGACACACACACTCAAAGTGAGGAAGGGTGACACGCAGACATATGCACACCAAAAACACACACACAGTGAGGGAGGGACACGTGCGCACACAGCGAGGGAAGGGGACACACACGCATACACACACACAAGTGAGGAAGGGGACACACACGCATACACACACACGCACAAACACAGAACAAGGGAGGGACACGTGCACACACAGTGATGTGTCCCCTCGGACTGTAATTGTCCACTCTCACTGTCCATTTGCTCCCTCACAGGGTCACTGTCTCTGTGACTCCCAGGTACAACTAGGCCTCGATCCTCAGTGCTGATTTATATTCTCCCAGGTGTGAGTCAGCCTCAAGCTCCTGCTCCAAGTTGCTCCCTCATATGGTCACTCCCTCTGTGACTCGGTGCTGATTTCGAGCCTCCTGCTCTGCTTTTCTCCAACTCCAAGTCCCAGTCGGCCTTGACCCTCGCTGCTGATTTATATTCTCCCAGTCTGTGCTGCTCTCTCTCTCGGGTTCCTTCCCTTTGTGACTCCCAGGTAATTGTAGTCATCAAGCCTCAGCTGAGATTTATAACATCCCATTCCGCACTGCTCTCTTACAGGATCGCCGTTGTGCTTGGAAGACAGTGGGAATAGGAGGATTAGACAGAGCAGAGGGTGTTTAGTGATTGAGGGAGCTGTAGGGCATGGAACAGGTTATCTGGGGAGCTAGGCAGACCTGCAGTAACTAAAGAGCGTTACTGGAAGACACAGCAAGAGTTGCAGACACTGAAGAAGGCAAAAGAAATAGAGAGATGGTGGCTTGTTCATGACGGAGCTTTGTAGAGTCTAAACGGCTTCAAAGTTTGGGAGAAGATTTGTAGCTCGGGTGCTCGTTGTTGTGTTCTGTTCGCCGAGTTGGGAATTTGTGTTGCAGACGTTTCGTCCCCTGTCTAGGTGACATCCTCAGTGCTTGGGAGCCTCCTGTGAAGCGCTTCTGTGATCTTTCCTCAAGCATTTATAGTGATTTGTCTCTGCCGCTTCCGGTTGTCAGTTGCTGTCCGCTGCATTGGTCGGTATATTGGGTCCAGGTCGATGTGTTTGTTGATTGAAACTGTGGATGAGTGCCATGCCTCTAGGAATTCCCTGGTTGTTCTCTGTTTGACGTGTCCTAGAATAGTAATGTTGTCCCAGTCGAATTCATGTTGCTTGTCATTGGAGTGTGTGGCTACTAAGGATAGCTGGCCGTGTCGTTTCGTGGCTAAATGGTGTACTTGGATGCGGATCGTTAGCTGTCTTCCTGGTTGTCCTATGTAGTGTTTTGTGCAGTCCTTGCATGGGATTTTGTACACTACGTTGGTTTTGCTCATGCTGGGTATCGGGTCCTTTGTCCTGGTGAGTTGTTGTCTGAGAGTGGCTGTTGGTTTGTGTGCTGTTATGAGTCCTAGTGGTCGCAGCAGTCTGGCTGTCATTTCAGAAATGTTGTTGATGTACGGTAGTGTGGCTAATCCTTTGGGTTGTGGCATGTCCTCGTTCCATTGTCTTTCCCTGAGGCATCTGTGGATGAAATTGCGTGTGTTTGACCCCATCCCGCAGCTCACCAGTAGGATAAACAACACACTGAGAAACCTATATATAAAAAAGACAGATAACCAGGTTTGACCTACAGATAATGAAACCGGAAAGCAACAACACCTTCAAATTCTATGGACTACCTAAAATGCACAAACCAGACACCCCAGTCAGACCCAGAGTATCACTACCAGGGACACCATCACACAAACTGGCTAAAGAACTACAACAGAAACTGAAACACCTGATCAGCGGATCCAGACACTCTATACAGTCAACACAGGAATTCTTGACGTCATCAGAAACATAGACAAGGAGAAACCATGGTCTCATTCAATGTAACGGCACTGTTCACCTCTCTCGCTGTGTGTGTCCCCCAACCTGCTGGACATACAGAACAGACAACAAGACGGGGAACCTATCAACAAAGACTGCAGACTCAAACTACCGATCTGTACCTCACAACACACTTCACATTCAACAACCAAATATGTGAACAAATCAACAGCACACCCATGGGCTCACCCATCTCTGGACTCATCGCAGAAGTGGTAATGCAAAGGTTAGAACAAACAGTCTTAACGCAAATTCAACCCAAACTCTGGGTCAGATATGTGGATGACACCTTTAATCATTAAAAACACAGAAATAGAGAACACACACACCGATCATCAACGCCACACTCACAGGAATCCGATTTAGTAGAGAGGTAGCAAAGAACAACCAACTCCCATTCCTAGACATGATGGTACAGAGAACACCGAACGAGAATTCACAACAAAGGTGTACAGGAAAGCCACACACACAGACCAAGTCCTGAACTACGAAAGCAACCACCCCAACGCACACAAAAGAAGTTGCATCAAGACACGGTTCAAAAGGGCCACAACACACTGCAGTACACCAGAACTGCAAAAAGAGGAAGAAGAACACCTCTACAATGTATTCGCCAAAAACGGATACCCCCGCAGTTTCATTCGGGATTGTCTGTATGGATCTGCTAGACGACTGCCCTCTGATATTGATGAGGGCAGTGCAGATGATGTGGGTTGATGGAGTTCATTAAGGTCTTTGACAAGGTCCCACACGAAGGCTGGTCCAAAAGGGAAGATCCCATGGGATCCAAGGTCAGTTGGTAAATTGGCTCCACAATTGGTGGAGGGTTGGTTTTGTGATTGAAAGCCTTTGCCCAGCGGGTGTACCACAGGGAACTGTGCAGGAGCCATGCTGGACATTATGGACATTAATCACTCGGATGGGAAAGCAGAAGATAACATTCGTAGGTTTGTAGATAACATGAAAGGTGAGGGTGTTGTCCATGGTGAGGGGATGGACTCAGGCTGCAGTCTAATGTCCATCAGATGATAAACTGAGCAGAGGAATGGCAGACAGAGTTTACTTCTGATCACTGTGAGGCAATGCACTGTGGAAGTCTAATAAACAAATGATATACATCATGAATGGTAGGTCCTCCTGGAGTACTGAGGACACAGGGACCTCGGTGGGCAAGTCCCTGGATGTCTGAAGGTGTCAGCACAGGTAGACAGTGGGGAATACACCTGAACTGCGAGCAGGAGGGGGACCCACATCCTGGTGGGGAACGTTGCTGGAGCTGCTCGAGAGGATTTAAACTCGTCTGGCAGGGCTGTGTGACTCCAAACAGTCGTAAGGCCAGAAGGAAATTTGAGGCTGGTACAAATGATTAAGAGAGAAATATAAATAGACAAGGCAGGCACGAACATAGCAGACAGTGAGGGAAAACTGGTGGATTAAACTGCAGTTATTTCAATGCAAAGGGCCAGACAGATAAGGCAGATGAACCCAGAGCATGGATGGGAACATGGGACTGGGATGTTGTAGATATTACAGAAACACAGCTGAGGAGAACAGGACCAGCAGCTCAATGGTCCAGGGGACAGATGCTGCAGGAAGGACAGAACAGGAGGCAAAACAGGAGAGAGCTGGTGGTTTTGAGTGGGGGAAAAATCCCAGCAGTACCTTGAGGGAGTATTCATGTAGGATCGCCCACTTAAGCGATATTAGTGGAACTGAGAAATAAAAATTGGCCATTAGTTTTCTATGGTCGGACTACAGCGATAGGCAATGGGAGATGAAGGAGCAAATATGTCAGGAGATTTCAGATACTTCTTAGAATAATAGGTTGTAATGATAGTGGATCCTAACTGTTCCAAACCTGGACTGGGATTGCTACTAAGTTAAGCATGTGGATGGAAGGAATTTGTTAAGTCTGTTCTGAAAACTCTCAGTCATTATGTCAATGGCCCAACTGGAGAATGGGGCTAAAGCTGACCTCCCTTGGGAAACAAGGTCGGGAACGGGACTGAGCTGTTAGTGGGGGAGCACTTTGGAAAGTCACCACAATTGTATTAGTTTGAAATAGCGATGGAAATGGACAGGACTGGTTCACAAGTTCAAGTTATACAATGGAGCAAGATAGTATTGGACAGGAATTTTTAAAGTAGATCTGGGGAGGCTATTTGCAGGTATGTGGATGGGTGTATGACTAGCAAAGATTTAGAGGGATATTGGCAAAATTGTGGCAAATGCGACTAGAAACGTCATGCAGGAGTTGGTCTGAAGGGCCTGTTTCCGTGCTGTACATCTCTATGACTCAACGCCTTGAAATGAGTCCACATTATAGAAAAGGAGGTGCTGGAGGTTTTAAAACACAAAGGTAGATAAATCCCCAGGACTTGATCATATGTATGTCAGGACATTGTGGGAAGCTGGTGAAGAGATTGTAGGGCCCCTAGCAGAGATATTTGTACCATAGAGAGCTATGTGTGACAGGCTGATAGACTGGAGGGTGCGTTGTGGACAGTGAAGAAGGTTTTCTGAGATTACAAAGGGATCCTGATGAAATGCGTGAACAGCTGAAAAACTGTAGATGGAGTTCAATGTGAATAAATGTGAGGGAATGCATTTGGTACAACAAACACGGGCAGGACTTATACAATTAATGGTAGGACCTTCAGTAGTGTTGTAGAACAGAGGGACCTCGGGTTTCAGGTACATAATTCTTTGAAATTTGCAACATGGAGAGACAGGATAGTTTAAAAAAAGGTGCTTGCCTCATTTTCTTTCATTGCTCAGTCCTTTGGATATAGGAGTTGGAAGTCACAGCGAGATTATACAGGCCACTGGTGAGTCCTCTTCTGGAATGCTGTGTCCAGTTCTGGTCGACCAGTTATAGGAAGGATATTATTAAGCAGGAAAGGGTTGGGAGGAGATTTACTGGGACGTTGCTGGGTATGAAAGGCTTCAGTATAAAGAAAGGCTGGATAGGTTGGTACTTTTCACTGAAACCTGAATGTTGACAGATGACCTCATAGATGTTTATAAAATCATGAGGAGGATAGATAGAGTTAATGGGAGTTGTCTTTTCCCATGGTCAGGGGAGTTTCAAGGCAAGGCATTACATTTTTAAGTTTAGAGGAGAGACATATAAAAAAAAAGACATGAGGAGCACATTGTTACACAGAGGATGGATTGTGTGTGGAATGAACTTCCCAAGGAAGGGGTGAATGTGCGGAAAATTACAATGTTTAAAAGACATTTGGATTAGAGCAGGAATAGGAAAGGTTTGAAAGGATGTGATCCAGGAACAGGCAAGTGGGACGAGATCCGTTTTAGAGTATGGTTAGTGTGAACCGAACAGTGTGCTATGACTCTCTGACTATGATTATAATGTTGTGTCATTAATTAAGAAAGGCTGCAAGAGGAAGCCAGGGAACTACAGACTGATGAGCCAGACATCAGGGTGGGTCAGTTGTTGGAGGTCATTCTGAGAGGTAGGCCTTATTACAGACAGCCAGCATGGCTTTGTACATGGGTAACATGTCTCACAAACTTGACTGGAGTTTCCTCAAGATGTGACCAAAAAGAGAGACGAAGGCAGAGTAACTGACGTTGTTTCTGGCTTCCGCAAACCCCTGTTCAGGGTGAAGCATGATCCATTGGTTAGTAACGGTAGATAACAAAGGATCAGGGAGAGCTTGCCAACTGGATACAAAATGGGATGACAGTGGGAGACAGAGGGTGGGAGAGGGTTGTTGTTTAAACTGGGGCCTCTGACCAGCAGTGTGCTGTAAGGATTGGTGCTGGGGCCACTGTTGTGCACCATTTATTAAACAATCTGAGTGAAAAGAGAGCAGTCCCTGTTAGTATGTTTGTGGATACCAAGATTAGTGGAAGAATGGGCAGGGAATATTGTTATCGAAGGGGATGTTAATCAACTGGGCCAGTGGGCCAAGGAATGAAAGATGGAATTTAATTCAGGTATTGGATTTATTCAGACAAACCAGGGAGGACTAACACAGTTAATGGTTGGGCCGTGGAGAGTGTTGTAGAAAAGGGAGAGACCAAGGGGTGCAGTTACATTGTTCCTTGGACTGGCATCACGGGGGACAGGTGTTGAAAGCGGCAATTGACACACTTGTCTTCATTGGTCAGAGCATTGAGTACATGAGTTGGAGATATTGGTAACACTGCCGTCAATATTTCTCCTGGGCAGAGGAGGCCACAGGGTTACCTTATAAAGGTTTATGAAACAATGTAGGGCCTAAGTAAGGTGAATAGCCAAGGGTAGGTGAGTTCAAAGCTAGAGGCATAAACGTGGGTGAGAGAGCAAGGATTTAAAGAGGGAGCTGAGGGGCAACATTTTCCACAGAGGATGGCGCTTAGACGGAATGGACTGCCAGAGGAAATGGTGAAAACAAGTACAATTACAACATGGAAAAGACACTTGGGCAGGTACATGGAGAGGGAAGGTTTGAAGGGATATGAGCCAAACACAGGCAAATGCGACTCATTCCATTTAGGAAACCTCGGCCGAAGAATCATGCCGCACAGAAAAAGACCCTACGTCTGCAGTTATTGGAGGAGGAGAAGACTACCGAGACAAGGCATGTTGTAGAGATTGAAGCAAGTTACAGCGATAAGGATGCTCATCTGGACTGGAGGTTTCAAATATGTGAAATAACTGGTGAGAGGGGAGGAGATGACAGAGATAGGAACTGTTATAGGAGCTAGAATGATTGAAGACACTGGTCCTCAATACAAGCCATAGATAGTGTTGGAGAGGGAATAGGGAACAGAAAGATCCCAGGTTGCATTACCATCCTCTCATGGGAGGCCTGCTTTCCCCTCTGTTGTCCTGATGCTCCCTAAGAAAGCACAGGACTGGACTGATAACTGGGAACTCCCGATGCTGTCTCATTACAACAAAACTTGCAGCAGGCGTGGTGATTGAGCCTGGGTTGTATCTGTACTGTGCTCTCCCTCCAGCACTTTCTCTATGTCATGTCTTGTTAGCTGATGTTAAGATCCCCCTTACTACTTTCTGCTCTGTGCACTGGAGTGATCTTACCTGGCAGCAGGATTTATCGAAGACTCCGACCTCCCTGACTTTGTCTTTCTGGCTGACTAACCATCGTCCCAACCAGCAGTTGGCAAGTCTATTGAGTCAGGACTCCATAAGTACCTGTAGAAGACACAGAAATCGTCAGAATGGGAAATTAGACTGATGCTTTGAGGTGACACATATAGAATGGCACTGAGCCCACAGACATCTGGAAAATCCCAGTCTCCATTCCTGACCTGTGCTGCCTCATCTCTCTGGAGTGGAGAATGCTGTTGGCTCATGATCTGGAGTAGCTTCAAAAGTGAGAGACGCTGACAGAGGCAGCAATTAGACCCACGCAGTGAGGGACACCACATGGAGAGGTACTGAGTCACATCACCAGAGCGCCAGGTCAAACAATTGTTCAGGAAGAAAGGGTTTAATTCATGTTGCACTGGGATATACAAACTGTGAGTAGGCAAAGTGATGGCCTTGGAGCATTATTGTGTGAGTATTTATCCAGAAACTCAGCAAGTGTTCTCTGAATACAGGTCCAAATCCCACCATTGCAAATGATTGAATGTGAAATAAATGCTTCAAAAACGATGTAATTAAAAACCTGTGAGTATTAAACAATTGCTGATGTTAAGAGAAATCCATCGGGTGCATTCCTGTCCTTAGTGAAGTAATCTAAGATGGGACTGGGATATCACAGGTATTACAGAACAACAGCTGAGGGAGGGACAGGACAGGCAGCTCAATGCCCCAGGGGACAGATGCTGCAGGAAGGACAGAAGGGGAGCTGAGAGAGGAGGAGAGCTGCTGGTTCTGATTGGGTGAAACATCACAGCAGGGACTGAGAGAGAGATTCCTGCGGGACCGCCCAGTGACGCTGTGTTCATGGAATTCATCAGTAACAATGGGTCTTCCCTTTCCTCTGATTGTTCTACAGACCCCGAGAGCCCCGCCCTCCTGCACCTTGACCTTCTCAAAATGGCGGCCCTCAGGCCCGCGCTTCCTCTTCCCTCAAACAAATGGCGGCCGTGACCCTGAGCCGCTTCCCCGATCAGAGACCGCCACCTCCTTCCCCGGGCCTGGAGGGGCTTTTTCGGGTTTTTTTTACCTCTATCCGGACTTGTGAATTCTCTCCGCTCCTTTCTCCCAGCGAGGCTCCCACACCCCGGCTCTGAGCGCCGCTCTCTGAAGCCGATCGCAGCCGCTGCCGGAGAAAGCAGCTCCATGTCTCTCTCTCCTGTCCTGATCAGTGTGACACTGCGCATGCTCCACATAGGAACCAAACTGCGCGTGCGTCTGAGGTTTCCGGTGAGTTTATAGAGAATATTCATAACTGCCAAGAATCATGGGTGAAATATTTGTCATTAACAACAGTTCTGTCGACTTATAGACATAGAGTTGTTTAGTATTTGAATAGATTGTTCGGTCCAATTCAACCATACTGGCCAAGTATGTAAATTACCACTCGTTCTGAGTTTGAAAAGAAGTTTCTTACTCAATTTGTGCAAATCAATTGAAAATATGTACGTTATCAGATTTACATCACAACTATTTCTTAAAATCTCACATTGATTTATGACAGAGGTTTAGCACTCCACTATGTAGTGACAACGATCAATCCTGCAAAACAGTTTGCTTTCTGACCAATCCTGAAGCGTTCACTCCCGAGAATGCTTTGGCCCCGCTCCTCACTCACTCAGTTCCGCCCCTTCCTCCTATTTGCAAAGTTGATTCGGGCGTGACTCAGCAGCAGAAACATGAAGGGACAAGGGAAGTTAGAGTCGATGTCTTGTGATGCGGTGAAAATATCCCGAATCTTGGAGGCTGGGTTCAATTCACAGCGAGTGCAGGTGTGTCTAATAACAACTTTAAACAGGTTCATTCGGAAAAACAAGGGAAGTCAGGAACCTAGTGAAAACAATAGAAAATGCATACAATGTGGTGGGGTTCTCAATGCTCAGATGATTTTAGTCTTTACCAAGTATTTCAGGGCCCCAATGGGTCTCAGTACAGACTATTCCACTCCACCTAGTGCTCAGCCAGACACCACGATTGTGGGGCACATTGTGGTGCTGGGATACAGAGGTGCTTTCCCTCAGTTTTGGAGGTAAAAATAAGTGAGAAGAAGCAGGGTTTTGTATGGAGTTACCTGTTCCCCTCCTGTTGCAGCAACTTATTATTGCCCTGACTCGACCTCGTACATGTTTGGTAGAGATCAGTGACATTTCGTAAGCCAAGATACAAGATCTGTCACTCTGTTTAAGACAGCGGAAATCTCTTGTAGCACAATAGTCATAGAACAATACAGCGCAGAACAGGCCCTTCAGTCCTTGATGTCACGCCGACCTGTGAACTGATTCTCAGCTCGTCCCCCTACACTATCCCAAAATCATCCATGTCCTTATCCAAGGATTGTTTAAATCTTCTTGATGTGGCTGAGTTGTCTACATTAGCAGGTAGTACGTTCCACAACCTTACCCCTCTCTGAGTAAAGAACCTGCCTCTGACATCTATCTTAAATCTATCACTCCTCATTTATAGTTATGCCCCCTCATGCATACTGACATCATCATCCTAGAAAAAGACTTCCACTGTCTACCCTAACTAAGCCTCTGATCATCTTGTATGTCTCTATCAAATACCCTCTTAGCCGCCTTCTTGCCAAGGAGAACAGGTTCAAGTCTCTCAGCCTTTCCTCATAAGACCTTCCCTCCAGACTAGGCAACATCCTGGTTAATCTCCTCTGCACCTTTTCCAATTCCTCCCGTCCTTCCCGAAATATGGGCACCAGAACTGCACACAATATTTCAAGTATGGCCGCACCAGCGTTTTGTATATTTGCAGCATGATATTGCGGCTCTGGAACTCAATTACACTATGAATGAAACCTAACACACCGTATGCCGCCTTAACAGTACTATCCACCTGGGTGGCAACTTTCAGGGATCTGTGTACATGGACTCCGACATCCCTCTGCACATCCACACTACAAAGAATCTTTCCATTGACCTAGTACTCTGCCTTCCTGTTATTCTTCTCAAAGTGCATCACCTCATATTTAGCTGCATTGAACTTCATTTGCCACCTCTCAGCCCAATTCTGCAGTTTATCCAAGTCCCCCTGCAATCTGTAACACACTTCCACACTGTCCACTACTCCACCGACTTTAGAGTCATCAGCAAATTTACTAATCCATCCACCTATGCCTGAGTCTAAGTTATTTCTAAAAATGACAAACAGCAGTGGTCCCAAAACAGATTTTTGTGGCACACCACTAGTAACTGGACTCCAGTTCAATATTTTCCATCAACCAACACTCGCTGCCTTCCTTTAGAAAGCCAGTGTCTAATCCAAACTGCGAAATCACCCTCATTTTCATGCCTCTGCATTTTCTCCAACAGCCTACTATGTGGAACCTTATCAAAGGCTTTACTGAAGTCCATGTATACCACGTCAACTGCCCTACCCTCATCTACATGCTTGGTCACCTTCTCAAAAAACTCAATGAGGTTTGCGAGACATGACCTGCCCTTAACGAAACCATGTTGATTATCTGAAATCAAATTGGTGTTTGCAAGATGATTATAAATCTTATCTCTTATAATCCTTTCCAAAACCTTTCCTACAACAGAAGTCAGGCTCACTGGTGTATAATTACCTGGGTCATCTCTACTGCCCTTCTTGAACAAAGGCACAACATTTGCAATCCTCCAGTCCTCTGGTACCAAACCTGTAGACAATGATGAAAAAAATATGAAAGCCAAATGCTCTGCTATCTCCTCCCTAGCTTCCCAGAGAATCCTCGGATAAATCCCATCCAACCCAGGGACTTGTCTAGTTTCACTCTTTCTAGAATTGATAACACCTGTTTCTAACTAATCGCGATCCTTTCTAGTGTAATATCTCATACCACACTCTTCTCCTCTACAATATTCTCCTTTCCCTGAGGGAAAACCGATGAGAAATGTTCATTAGCACCTCTCCGATCTCCACAGAGTACACACTCAACTTCCCATTCTGTCTTTGATTGGACCTATTCCTACCCTAATCATCATTTTATTCCTCACATACCTATAGAAAACTTAGGGTTCTCCGTTATTCTATTTGCTAAAGACTGCTCGTGTCCTCTCTTTGCTCTTCTTGACTCTCTCTTTAAATCCTTCCTATCTGATCTGTAACTCTCCATCTCCTCATCTGAACCATCTTGTCTCATCAACACATAAGCCTCCTTCTTCTTCTTAACAAGTGATGCAATTTCTGTAATAAACCACGGTTCCCTTACCTTATCACTTCCTTCCTGCCTGACAGGGACATACCTATCAAGGGCATGCAATATCTCTTCCTTAAAGCAGCTCCACATTTTCATTGTCTGCATCCCCTGCATTTTGCTACGCTATTCTATGCATCCTAATTTCTGCGTAATCGCATTATAATTGTCCTTGCCCCATTGATAACTCTTGCCCTGTGGCATGTACCTGTCCCTTTCCATTGCTAAACTAAACGTATCTGAATTATGGTCATTCTTTCTAAAGTGCTCACCTAAAACTAAATCAAACACCTGGTCTGGGTTTATTACAAAGCACCAGATCCAATGTGGCCTCCCCTCTTGTTGGCCTTCGACATACTGTGTCAGGAAACCCTCCTGTATGTACAGGACAAAAATTGATCATCCAACGTACTAGAGTTATAGCATTCCCAGTCAATGTTGGGGAAGCTAAAGTCCCCCATAATGACCACCCTGGTACTTTTGCTCTTACTCAGAATAATTTTGCTAATCCTCTCTTCCACTTCCCTGGAATTCTGTGGAGGCCTATAAAAAGCTCCAAGCAATGTGACCTCTCCTCTCCTGTTCTAACCTCAGCCCACACTACCTCAGTCATAGAGTCCTCATCAAAAGTACTGTCAGCCACCGTTATAATATCATTGACTAACATGACTTGCATGGACCCATTGCAGTGCTTCAAACTCCATGAGGCAGCCATACTCTCTATGACAGACAGACTCAGTCTGGAACCTCCTCTGTCCTCGAGACCTTATACACTGCCTGCACTCCTCCATTTCCCTTTTGCATGTTCCCTTTCCAACCCTCCCCACCTGCATCACTCCACAATTGGAGCTGTCAAGAGCAGAAGTCTGTCAAATAGCCTCCCTAACCTTTTCTATCCTCCTTTAAGACTTTTTAAAAAATCATTCTCCTTAATCAATGTTTTGATCATCCATGAAGCACCTTAGGAGATTTGCCATTGTGAAAGATCCAATACGATGCAAGTAGTTGTTGTTATTGCCGTACATTAGGAGAAACAGGAATGATGCATTCAAAATTCTAACAAGAAAGTCACTGATAGGCGCAGTGTATAGGCCAGCAAATAAGGACATCACATTGGGATGGGCAATAAACAAAGAAATAACTAATGCCTGTAAAAATGGTATGGTTATTACCGTGGGTGATTTTAATCTACAAATAGATTGGTCAAACCAGCTCAGTCAGGGTAGCTTTGAGGAGTTCATTAAGTGTATCTTGATATTTTACTTGAACAGTATGAATGGATCTACAAGGGAGCAAGCTATCCAAGATCTGGCCCTGTACAATGAGACAGGAATAATTAGTGACCTCAGAATTAGGGATCCTCTCGGAAGAAGTGATCACTCTATGGTTGAATTTAATACATATGGAGAGTGTGAAGATAAAAACTAATACCTGGGTCCTGTGCTTGGACATGGGGAATTACAATAGAATGAGGGAGAACATGGATAGCATAGACTGGAAACAAAGATTGTATGGTGGGACAGTTGATGAGCAGTAGAAGATTTTCAAAGACAATTTACAACGTCCTCAGCAAAGATATATTCCAGTGAAAGGGAAGGACTGTAGGAAAAGGCGTTCTCTGCAATGAGTATCTAACGAAAGTGATCAAATTGAAAGGCATACAAAGTGGCCAAAACCAGCATGAAACTAGAACTGGGAAAACTTTATAAGTCAACATAAAGCCACAGAAGAGCTACAAAGAAATGTAAGATAGAACATGAGAAAAATAAACTAGCACATACTATAAGGACAGAGAGCAAAGGTTTATATAAACATACATAATGAGAAAAGAGTGGCTAAAGTAAACGTTGGTCCTTTTGAAAATGAGAAGGAGCATTTAGTTATGGGATGTCACAGTGGATGATACTAATATCTTGCCAGTAATTAACAAAGAGACAAAAGTAGGTGAGGATTTGGAAACTATCATTATTTCAGAACAGCTAGTTTTGGACTGTTGGAGGTAATTGAGCTAATAATAGAAAATTCTCCTGGCCCTGACAGGATATATTCCAGGATACTAAAAGACATGCCAGGAGAAATAGCAAATGCACTGACAGTAATTTTCCAAACTTCACTAGACTCTGTGTCAGTCCCTGCAGATTGGAAAGCAGCAAAAGTGACACCACTATTTCAGAAAGGAGGTGGACAAAAAATGGGGGATTATACCCCAGTTAGCTTTTTCTCTGTAGTGGGAAAGATGCTTGGGGTCTATTATCAAGGAAGAAATAGCAGGGACCCGATAGAAATTGTCCCATTGGACAGACACAGGGTTCATGAAGTGCAGGTCACTCTTGACAAATCTTTTGGAATGCTATGAAAGCATTTCGAGCAAGGTGGACAACGGGAACCCAGTGTATATGGTGTACCTGGATTTCCAAAAGACCTTCAACAAGGTGTTGTGAAAGAGGCTGTTGCATAATATAAGGGTGCATGGCATTAGGGGTAGAGTATTAGCATGGATAGGAGATTAGTTGGTTGACCAACAGGAAGCAAAGTGTGGGGATAAATGCGTATTATTCTGGCTGGCAATCAGTGACTAGTGGTGTGCCTCTGGGATCAGTGTTGGGACTGCGATTATTTAGAATTGATACAGATGGTTTGGAGTTGGGGACCATATGCAGGGTGTCAAAGTTTGCATATGACACAGAGTTAAGGAGCAGGACAATGTGTGCGGACAGTGAAAGGTTAGTGAGAAGATTTGTAGCTCGGGTGCTCGTTGTTGTGGTTCTGTTCGCCGAACTGGAAATTTGTGTTGCAGACATTTTGTCCCCGTCTAGGTGACATCCTCAGTGCTTGGGAGCCTCCTGTGAAGCACTTCTGTGATCTTTCCTCTGGCATTTATAGTGGTTTGAATCTGCCGCTTCCGGTTGTCAGTTCCAGCTGTCCGTTGCAGTGGTTGGTATATTGGGTTCAAATTGATGTGCTTATTGACTGAATCTGTGGATGAGTGCCATGCCTCTAGGAATTCCCTGGCTGTTCTCTGTTTGGCTTGTCCTATAATAGTAGTATTGTCCCAGTCGAATACATGTTGCTTGTCATCTGCGTGTGTGGCTACTAAGCATAGCTGGTCGTGTCGTTTTGTGGGTAGTTGGTGTTCATGGATGTGGATCGTTAGCTGTCTTCCTGTTTGTCCTATGTAGTGTTTTGTGCAGTCCTTGCATGGAATTTTGTACACTACGTTGGTTTTGCTCATGTTGGGTATCGGGTCCTTCGTTCTGGTGAGTTGTTGTCTGAGAGTGGCTGTTGGGTTGTGTGCTGTTATGGGTCCCAGTGGTCACTATAGTCTGGCTGTCAGTTCAGAAATGTTCTTGATGTGTGATACTGTGGCTAGTCCTTGGGGTGGTTGCTTTTGTAGTTCAGGACTTGGTCTGTGTAAGTGGCTTTCCTGTATACCTGAATTCATTACAAAGGTATACAGGAAAGCCACTCACACAGACCAAGTCCTGAACTACGAAAGCAACCACCCCAACGCACACAAAAGAAGTTGCATCAAGACACTGTTCAAAAGGGCCACAACACACTGCAGCACACCCGAACTGCAAAAAGAGGAAGAAGAACACCTCTACAACGTATTCGCCTAAAACGGATACCTGTGCAATTTCATCAACAGATGCCTAAGGGAAAGACAATGGAACGAGTCCATGCCACAACCCAAAGGACTAGCCACACTACCATATGTCAAGAGCATTTCCAAACTGACAGCCAGACTACTGCGACCACTAGGACTCATAACAGCACACAAACCAACAGCCACTCTCAGACAACAACTCACCAGAACAAAGGACCAGATACCTAGCATGAGCAAAACCATTGTCGTGTACAAAACCCCATGCGAGGACTGCACAAAACACAACATAGGACAAACAGGAAGACAGCTGAAAATGTGTTGCTGGTCAAAGCACAGCAGGCCAGGCAGCATCTCAGGAATAGAGAATTCGACGTTTCGAGCATAAGTCCTTCATCAGGAATGAGAGAGAGTAGCCAAGCAGGCTAAGATAAAAGGTAGGGAGGAGGGACTTGGGGGAGGGGCGATGGAGGTGGGATAGGTGGAAGGAGGTCAAGGTGAGGGTGATAAGCCGGAGTGGGGTGGGGGCGGAGAGGTCAGGAAGAAGATTGCAGGTTAGGAGGGCGGTGCTGAGTTGAGGGAACCGACTGAGACAAGGTGGGGTGAGGGGAAATGAGGAAACTGGAGAAATCTGAATTCATATCTTGTGGTTGGAGGGTTCCCAGGCGGAAGATGAGGCGCTCCTCCTCCAGCCGTCGTGTTGTTATGTTCTGCCGGTGGAGGAGTCCAAGGACCTGCATGTCCTCGGTGGAGTGGGAGGGAGAGTTAAAGTGTTGAGCCACGGGGTGGTTGGGTTAGTTGGTCCGGGCGTCCCTGAGGTGTTCTCTGAAGCGTTCCGCAAGTAAGCGGCCTGTCTCACCAATATCGAGGGGGCCACATCGGGTGCAGCGGATGCAATAGATGATGTGTGTGGAGGTACAGGTGAACTTGTGGCGGATATGGACCCCGCTACATCGATGACTGTATCGGCGCTGCCTCGTGCTCCCACGAGGAGGTTGAACAATTCAACCTCGAAACGTCGAATTCTCTATTCCTGAGATGCTGCCTGGCCTGCTGTGCTTTGACCAGCAACACATTTTCAGCTGTGATCTCCAGCATCTGCAGACCTCATTTTTTACTCAAACAGGAAGACAGCTAACGATCCACATCCATGAACACCAACTAGCCACGAAACGACATGACCAGCTATGCTTAGTAGCCACACACGCAGATGACAAGCAACGTGAGTTCGACTGGGACAACACTACTATTATAGGACAAGCCAAACAGAGAACAGCCAGGGAATTCCTAGAGGCATGGCACTCAACCACCGATTCAATCAATAAGCACATCGACCCGGACCCAATATACCTACCACTGCAACAGACAGCTGTAACTGACAACCGGAAGTGGCAGATTCAAACCACTACAAATACTGGAGGATAGATCACAGAAGCACTTCACAGGAGGCTCCCAAGCACTGAGGATGTCACCTAGACAGGGGACAAAATGTCTGCAACACAAATTCCCAGCTCAGCGAACAGAATCACAACAACGAGGACTGTGAAACTTTGCATAGGAACATAGATACATTGAATGAGCAATGGTCAGTCCTGTGGAATATAATGTTCATAAATGTAATGTCATACTGTTTGGTTGGAATAACATTTAAAAAGAGATTATTACTTCAATTTGAGAAAAGATGTACTGGCACTAGAGGGGGTGTAGAGGAGGTTAAAAGTTGATTCCAGAGTTGAGGGTTTTGGCTTAACAGAGACTGAGTAGATTGTGGTAATATTCATTGGAGTTCAGAAGAATGGAAACATATAAAATAATGAATGAAATGGATAAAATAGAAGTAGAGAGGATTTTTTTTTAGATTAGACTTACAGTGTAAACAGGCCCTTCGGCCCAACAAGTCCACACCGACCCGCCGAGCGAAACCCACCCAGACCCCTACATTACCCCTTACCTAACACTGGGCAATTTTAGCATGGCCAATTCACCTGAGCACATCTTTGGACTGTGGGAGGAAACAGCACCCGGAGGAAACCCACGCAGACAGTGCAAACTCCACACAGTCAGTCGCCTGAGTCGGGAATTGAACCCGGGTCTTCAGGCGCTGTGAGGCAGCAGTGCTAACCACTGTGCCACCGTGCCGCCCACTAGCAGATGTTTCCACTGGCAGGTGAATCTAGGACAAGAGGGCATCAACTCAAGATTAGAGGCAGCAAATTTAGGACTGAATTGAGAAGGAACTTCTAAACCTAAATGGAATTCATTGCTCAGGGAAGTAATTGATGCTAGTTCAGTAAACGTTTTTAAAGCTAAGGTAGCTTTTTTTCAAAAAAGAAATAATTAATTAAGGAATACGGTGAGAACTTGGGTAAATGGTTCTGCGTCCACGAAATGATCAGCCATGATCTTATTGAATAGCAGAGCAAGCTCAAAGGGCAGGATGGCCTTCTCCTGTTCCTAGTTCTTATGTTATACATTCCTCCCTCACTCGTGACTTGGAGGTGCTGGTGTTGGATTAGCATGGACAAAATTGAAATTCACAGAACACCAGGTTATAGTCCAACAGGTTTATTTGGAAGCACTAGCGCTGCTGCTGCTTCATCAGGTGGTTGTGTGTTTTTAAGTTTGTCCCTCACTCTTGTTTATGAACAGCAACAAAAGCCACGAAGCAGTACGCATGCTCCAGCCAACAATGGTACCCGGATGATTGATGTCAGCGGCGGACCAATGGAAGGACAGGGGCGGAGCTGGAGGACCTGGCTGGGCAGTTGGCCATCCGACCAATCAGAGTGAATGAGGGGCGGGACTTGGCTATACCACGTGATCATCCTCGCGGACAGCGCGGCTGTGCGGGCGGAGAGCTGTCGGTAAGGAAAGAAATAAACAGCAGGAAGCGGGAGGGAAATGGTGTTGGTCCGGGCTGAGAGGTTTTACAAACATTTGGTGCACATCGGAAAATACAAATTTGAAACTTAGTCTCGTTTTTTGCAGTAAATGGGAAAATGACTCATCGTGTGATTGAATCGAGTAAGTGCCGTCATCTTTATTCGGGGCAACGATTCACTGGACACGTGCAGCCGCCATCTTTGTAGGGGGCAAAGTTCAGAGGGGAGTATGTGCAGCTCTCCCTGATAGAGAGTCATGGGGCAGGATTTACACAGGGCACATTCATACCCAGAGAAATGGATATTTTTTCTCTGGGTTTGTTTCGTCATTCATTTAAATGATTTGGATGTGAATAGAGGTGGTACAGTTAGTAAGTTTGCAGGTGACACCAAAATTGTTGGTATTGTGGTCAGTGATAAAAGTTGTCTCAGAATACAATGGGATATTGATCAGATGGGCCAATGGGCTGGGAGTGGCAGATAGGGTTTAATTTAGATAAATGTGAGGTGCTGCATTTTAGAAAAGCAAATCAGAGCAAGACTCACACACTGAATTGTAAGGTCTTAGAGAGTCTTGCTGAACAAAGAGACCTTGGAATGCAGGTTCACAGTTCCTTGAAAGTAGAGTCAATAGTAGATAGGACAGTGAAGATGGCATTTGGTATGCTTCCCTTTACTGGTCAGAGTGTTGAGTACAGGAGCTGGACAGGACATTGGTTAGGCCACTTTTGGAATATTGTGTGCAATTCTGGTCTCCCTCTTATCAGAAGGAGGCACTAAAACTTGAAAAGTTTGAGAATAGATTTTCAAGGATGCTGCCAGGGTTGGAGGATTTGAGTTGCAGGGAGAGGCATAATAGGCTGGGGCCATTTTCCCTGGAGTGTCATAGGCTGAGGTGTGATGTTGAAGAGGTTCATATAATCGTGAGGGGCAAGGATAGCGTAAGTAGACAAGGTGTTTAACCTGGGGTGGTGGAGCCCAGAACTAGAGGATATAGGTTTAGGGTGTGAGGGGAAAATTCAACAGGATCCTAAAGGGCAACAAAAATTGTAACATTTCAAAGGCATTTGAATAGGAAGGGTTCAGAGGGATGCCGGCAAAGTGCTGGCAAATGGGAATAGGTTAGGTTAGAATATCTGGTTGGCATAGACGGGTTGGATTGAAGAGTCTGTTTCAGTGCTAGACATCTCTGACTGTGGGATTACAAAAGTGAACACTGCTCTAATTCATCTCTGGGCTCCTTGATGTCCACTTGTTCATTATCTAGCTTCCTTTGTCTCTGACTCTATTTTTGCTCTTTTTAGTATTTTATGATTACGTTTACAGACCTTCCTGTAAATGAATTGTCCACTGCTGCCTGGTTCCTGACCATATTACAGAGGAGGGAGTACTGGATGTCTTAAATCGTAGCAAGGTGGATAAATCCATGGGACCTGTTAAGGTGTATCCCAGACATTTGTGGAAAGCCAAGAAAAGGATGACAGTTCCCCTCCCTGAGATATTTATATTGTTATTGGTGACAGGTGAGGTGCTGGAAGACACGTGCTATTATTTAAAAACGTGGTAAGGAAAGGCCAGGGAACAAAAGAACAGTGTGCCTGAAATCAGTGGCAGGCAAGTTGTTGGAAGGGATTCTGAGGGACAGGATTTACATGTATTTGTGTGTGGGAAATTCTCTCTCTTTAACTTGATTGAGTTTTTTTTAAGGTAGACTGTGGACGTTGTCTATATGGACACTGAATGATGTTCCAAAAAGCAGACTCGTTAGCAAGGTTAGATAACATGAAATGTTGGGAGAACTTGCCTTTTGGATACAAAACTGGCTTGAAGGTAGGAGGCAGAGGGTGGTGATGGAGGGTTGCTTTGTGGTCTGGAGGGCTGTGAGCACCAGTGTGCTGCAGGAATGGATATTGGATCCTTAAATAAATGACTCGGATGTGAATATATGAGATATGGTCAGTAGGTTTACAGAAGACACCAAAAGTGGAGGTGTAGTGGACAATGAAGAAGGTTAGTTTAGAATGCAACAGGATCTTGACCAGATGGGCCATTGGGGCGAGGAATGGCAGACTGGGTTCAATTGAGACAAATGTAAGCTGTTGGATTTTGGAAAGGCAAATCAGGGCAGGACTTATACACTTAATGGTAAAGTCCTTGGGAATGTTGCTGAACAGAGAGACCATGGAGAGCAGGTTCATTGTTCCTTGAAAGTCGAGTCGAAGGTAGACAGACTAATGAAGGTGATGTTTGTTATGCTTATATTTATTGCTCAATGCATTGTGTACAGAAGCTGGGACGTCAAATTGTGGCTGGACAGGACATTGATTAAGCCATTTCAGGAATTATGTTTTAGGTTCGAAATTCCCTGTTCTGGAAAGGGTGTTGTGAATCTTGAAAGAGTCCAGACAAGATTTACTAAGACTTTGCTGGGGTTGGAGGATTTGGGCTACAGGGTGAGGCTGAATAGGCCAGGGTTAATTTCCCTGGAGAGTCAAAGACTGAGAGGTGACCCTCAAAGATCAGCAAGGCAGCCATTGTGTGGAGCTGCAGGCGATAGGCGAGATATGGAGACAAGTATTTTGCATCATGTTTACTATGAAGAAGTACATGGGAGATATAGAATGTGGGGAAATAAATGGTGACATCTTGAAAAATGTCCATATTACAGAGGAGGAGGTGGTGCTGGATGAGTGGCTAAGGAGCTGGTGCGGGGGAAAAGGATTCACATTTTTGGATCATTGTGATCTCCTCTGGAGTAGAGTTGACTTGCATAAGAATGATGGATTGTACCTGAATTGGAAGGTGTCTAATATCCAGGCACAGAGATTTGTTAGTGATACTCAGGAGGTATTAAACCTGTGAGGGAGTGGGTGTAAACCCAAGAAGATAGTGAGAAAAGAGGTATGTCTGAGGCTGGTACCGTTCAGAAGTTAAATAGTCAAGGCAGGCAAGGGTCAGTATTAATATGATGGGCTGAATGAAGTCGGACTGAGCAGTTGCACTGCATTTACTTCAATGCAAGAGGCCTGACAGGGAAGGCGGATGAGCTCAGGGTATGGTTTTGAACATGGCACTGGGATATTATCGCAATTACAGAGGCATCACTCAGGGATGGATAGGACTGGCAGCTTAATGTTCCAGGGTATAGATGCTATAGGAAGAATAGAAAGCGGGACAGGAGAGGAGGGGGAGTGGCATTTTTGATTCGGGATAGCATTATGTTTTTGCTTAGGGAGGATATTCCTGGGAGTACGCCCAGTGAAGTTATTTAGGTGGAACTGGGAAGTAAGAAAGGGATGGTCACCTTATTGGGGTATTCTGCATGGATCTCGTCTGGGTCCTCTGGTTTCCTCCCACAGTCCAAAGATGTGCAGGGTAGGTTGGATTATCCAGGCTGAATTGCCCACAGTGTTGAGGGACGTGCAGGTTGGGTGGATTATCCAGGCTGAATTGCCCATAATGTTCAGGGATGTGTAGGTTGGGTTGCCCTGGGAAATGCAATGTTACAGGGGGAGGTTAGGAGGCTCTAAGGGTCAGTATTAATATGATGGGCTGAATGACCTGCTTCCACACTGTTTGGAATTCTCTGATATTTATACTAGTTTTAAAATAGTTACAGAACATAATAGACCAGATCTAAACGTTCAGGTTCTGAATTGGACAAAGTCCAATTTTGATGGCACATGGCAAGAACTTTCAACTGGCCCCTCCAGCCTCCTCTACCATTCACTAAGATCTTTTCATGGCCTCAGCTCCAATTTCCCACTCTCTCACCATAACCCTTAATTCCTTTCCTGTTCACAAATCTACATTTTGCCTTAAAGGCATTCAAGTTGATAACGTCAAATGCTTTATTCGGCAGGGAATTCCACAGATTCACAACCCTTTAGCTGAAGAAGCTCCTCCTGAACTCAGTCCTAAATCTGCTCCCCCTTATTTTGAGGTTATGCTCTAGTTTGACCCGGCCCCAGTGGAAATAGCCTCCCTGCTTCTATCTTTCTTACCCCCTTCATAATTTTATTTGTTTCCTATCCAAATTCTTCTAAATTACAATGTCTATAGAACCAGTTTTCTCAATCTCTCCACATACACCAACCCTCTCAACTCCCAACTCAAACTAGTGACCCTCCTCTGCACCCCCTCCAGCGCCTTACATCCTGGATAATGTAAGTGGACCAATCCTGTCTACAGTACTCCAGGTGTGGCCTCCCCAGCGCCCGGTACACCTGCAGCATAACCATCCCTCTAGCAATGAAGGACAATATTCCCTTCACTGCCATAATTACCTGCTGTAACTGCAAACCAACTTCCTGTGATTCATGCACAAGGACACCCAGCTCCCTCTGTAGAGCAGCATGCTGCATGTTTATCATTTCATCATCCAGTTTGCTGTTAGTCCGACCAAAATGGATGACCTCCATCTGCTAGATCCTTACGCACTCACGTAACCTGTCTGTATCCCTGTACAGACTTACAGTGGCCTCTGCAGACATTGCTTTACTCATCTTTGTATCAAATGTGAACTCTGACGCCAACACTAATCAAAACACCCATTTATCCACGTTTTTTTGTTGGTGAACAGATGCAGTATCAATGAGAAAACATTACCCATAATGCTGTGCATCTTTACCTTATACAGCAGCCCTTTGTGTGGCAACGTATCGAATACCTTCTGGAAATCCAGGTACACCACATCCACCGAGTCTGCCTTGTCCAAAGCGCTCGTCGTATCCTCAAATAATTCCAGTCAATCCATTAAATGTGACCTGCCTTTCATGAAGCCATGTTGTGTCTGCGAAATGAGACAATTTCTACCCAGATTTCTCACCACTACTTCCTTGAGAGATTCAAGCATTTTCTCCACTACAGAAGTTAAGTTAACAGGTCCTTTTTGAAAAATAGTGGTACCAATTTGCAGCTTCCAGTCTGTCAAAACCATTCCAGAATCAAACAAATTTTAGTGAATTATCACGAGTTTATTTGTTATTCCCCCCCCACCCCGCCCCCAACCCCCCCATCTCCTTTCGTCCCTGGGATGCAATCCATCAGGGCCAGGAGACCCATCTACCTTTAGGCTGTTACCTTTCCCAGTATTGCCTCTTTACTGAGAATGATTGCTTCTCTGTCCTCATCTGCCATTGCCTCCATAGGCCTGTGACAATGGGAGTATATACACAGTATGTTCCTGTTAAGGCCAAGGCAGGGAGGTGTAGGGAATGCTGCCTGTCGAAAGAAATTGTGGGCCTGGTCAAGAAAATGAAGGAGGCATATGGGAGGTACAGACAGCTGCGTTTGTGAGAATCCCTAGAGGAGTATAGGGGCAGTAGGAGTATACTCGAGGTAAACCAGGAGGGCAAAAAGGGGACATGAGATAGCTTTAGGAAATGGGTTTAAGGAGAATCCAAAGTGATTGTACAAATACACGAAGGACAAACGAGTAACCAGGCAGAGAATAGGTATTCACAAACATCAAGGCTGTCTGGAACCGCAGGAGGTGAGAGAGGTTCTGTATGAACGGAGAGGTTTTACAAACAAAATGTGCACATCGGAAAACATACATTTTTGTAGCGTCCCAGTCTCATGTTTTCAGTAAACAGGGAATTGCCTCATGTGGCTGCAGGCATGAGTGCGCGCCACCATCTTTATTCGGGGCAAGAATTCACTGGACACGTGCGGCGCCGCCAGCTTTGTAGGGGGCAAGGTGCAGCCAGGCGCATGTGCAGCCTTTCTCTGGTACAGAGTCATTGGGTAGAATTTACACAGAGCACATTCAAACTCAGAGAAATGGATGTTTATTTCTGGATTTGTTTCATCATTCATTTAAATGATTTGATATCGTAAATGAGTTTGCAGGTCATACAAAATTGGAGGTATTGTGGATAATGAAGAAGGCTACCTCAGATTACAATGAGATTTTGATGAGATGGGGTATAATTTAGATAAATGTGAGGTGCTGCATTTTGGAAAAGCAAAACAAGGCAGGACTTATACACTGAATGGCAAGGCCCTGGAGATGTTTGTGGAACAACGAGAACTTGGACTGCAGATTCATAGTCCTTGCAAGTCAAGTTGCAGGTAGATAGGATGATGGAGAATGTGTTCAGTATATTTTCCTTTCTTTGTTCGAGCGTCGAGTATAGGATGTGGGAGGTCATGTTGCTGTACAGGGCATTCGTTAGACCACTTTTGGAATATTGTGTGCAGTTCTGGCCTGCCTCCTATTAGAAGGGTGCTGTGAAACTTGAAAGGTTTCAAAAAAGATGTTAGGGTTTGAGATTGAGCTGCAGGTTGAGGTATAAAAGGCTGGGGCTGTTTTCCCTGGAGTGCCATAAACTGTGCGGTGATGTTATGGGGGTTTATACAATCATGAGGGGCATGAATGGAGTAAATGAACCAGGTGTTTTCCCCGGAGTTGTGGTGTCCAGAAGTAGAGGGCATTGCTTTAGGGTGGATGGATAAAATTTCAACGGGGCCTAAAGGACAACTCTTTCATGCAGTGGGTGGAATGAGCTGCCAGAGGAAATGGTGGAAGCTAGTACAGTAAAAACTTGTTAAAGACATCTAAATAGACACATGATATGATTAGGAAGCGTTAACAAGGATATGGGCCAAGTGCTGGCAAATGGGAATAGATTAGGTTCCGATACCTGGTTGGCATGGATGAGTTAGACCGAAGGGTCTGTGTCGATGCTATACATCTCTATGACTGTGGGATCATAACAGCTTATACTGTTCTGCTTCATCTCTGGGCTCCCTCATGACCAATTTGTCAATATCTAGCTTCCTCCGTCTCGAACAATAGGTGTATTTTACTATTACTTTTACAGACATTTTTGTAAGTTAATTTTTCACTGTCGCCCAGCCCCTGACCATGTGATGCTTATTAATTTTTTTTTGGAAAATCTTTGCCAGTCAAGATTTCTTTTTTTCCAATGAGCAAGTGTATTTTCCTTCCATTTCTGACTATAAATTCTGCATCATTTTCGTTCCCTGTAATCTGTGTTGTACTCCCTGAAACATCAACTGTGTTCCTCCTTCCACAGATACCAGTGATTAATGCCAAAGCCCTGTTGCCTGGGGAGAGGGTGATGTTTGACTTTCTTGTACAGCTGCAGTTTGTGTGGTGAAGGGGCTCCCGCAATGTGGTTGGGTAAGAGACATTACAGATTTCTCATTACAGCAACAGTGATGATTTGAAGATCATGTCCAAATCAAGAACAGTTTGTAGTTTTATTATCCTGCTTATAATTTCACAAAAATATTATTGGGAACTTTAGACATAAGGGCAGAGAAGGATGATATTAGGTCAGCTGACCAAAAGCATTGCCAAATAAGCAGGTTTTGAGGAATGTCTTAAAGGAGGAAAGCAGACCTGTGAGGTTTTGGCTGTGAATTTCAGACCTTGTTGCTTTGGTAACTGTAAAAGCAGCCACACAGGTGAGGTAATGAATTAACAGATCATTGGGAGTCTCGAACAGAATCGGTTGTCGAGGTCTCAAAGGGTGTGAGATACAGCGAGCTGGGGATGGTCACAACCAGGAATTACATCAAGGGTGAGAATTTTAAATTGAGGGATGTGGGCCGGATGCTGGCAGGTGAGACTAGATTGGGTTGGGATATCTGGTCGGCATGGACAGGTTGGATTGAAGGGTCTGTTTCCATGCTGTACATCTCTGTGGCTCTAGGTTGTTGATCATGAATAGGAGCTTTTTGATGGATCAGCAAGTTTTGGTACGAGGGAGTACTTGGGCAGCAGAGATTTAGATTTTCTTGAGATTACAGGGAGGTTGAATGTAGGAAGTTGGCCAGGAGTGTGTTTGGATAATGAAGTCTGGAAATAACTCAAGGTGGATGAGAGTATATGAGCAGAGACAAGGGTAGAATCAGCTAGAATTAGTGATCTTGTAGTGGGACTGGGCTGTCACTCTAACCTCACCTCTGGGATTCGGCTGGTTGTCAAGTTGTGAATCAGGGCAGTAACACAATCGGGAGCTGAGTGGCCCTGGTGGACCCTAAAATGTGTGTCACTCAGCTGGCTGTTGCTGAGCAGCTGCTACTTGGTAGCCCTGTTAATGACACCTTCCATCACTTTCCTGCTGATCGAGTGTGGATTGATAGATGGAAATTGCCTGGGTTGGATTGCCCTGTGTTTTTGTGTTGAACATCCCTGGGCAATGTTCCACATTGTCGGTAGGTGCCAGTGCTGGAGCGGTACGTGGTTTGGTGGGTGGCAAGTTCTGGAGCACAAGCCATCAGTATTATTGCCAGAATATTGACAGTGCCGATAGCCTTTGCACTACTTAACCACTTCTTGGTGTTATTCAAACTAAATAGAACTGGCTTAAAACTCACATCTGTGATGTTAGAAACCACTGGAGAAGGCTGAGATGGATCATCCCACTTTGCACTTTTGGCTGCAGATTGCTGCAAATGCTGTTATCTTATCTGGTGCTTGTATATGTGAGGCTCCTCCATCAGTAAAGGTGGGGATATCTGTGATGCTTCCTGCAGTGAGTTGTTTCATTGTCCATCGCTGCTCACAACTGGGTGTGGCAGAACTGCAGAGCTCTGATCTGATCCATTGGTTGTGGGATCACTTAGCTCTGCTGCTTGCTGCTGATGCTGTTTGACATGCAGATGGTCCTGTTTGGTAGCTTCACCAGGTTGGCACTTCATTTTTAGGTATGCCTGGTGCTGCTCATGGCATGCCCTCCTTTCCTGTCCATTGTGATGGGTGAGAGCGGGATTTACAAACCCATGAGATTACAGATTGTGCTGGAGTACAGTTCTGCTGCTGTTGATGTCCCACAGTGCCTCAGGGAGATCCAGTTTGAGATTCTACACCTCTTCAAAGTCTGTCTCATTTAGAACGGTGATCGTGTCACTCAACACGATGGAGGTTTTTCTCAACTTTAAGCCAAAACTTGTGACTCCAAAAGGAATGTGTGATGGTCGCTCTTACCGATATTGTCATGGACAGATGTATCTGCCGCTGGTCAATTCATAACAATGAGATCAAGTATGTTTTACACTCTTGTTGGTTCCCTCACCACCCACTGCAGACTCAGTTGAGCAGCTATATCCTTTAGGACCTGACCAGCTCAGTCAGTAATTCTGTTGCAGAGCTCGTCTCGATTGTGGACATTGAAATCCTGTACCCAGAGTACGTTTAACACCATTTTACTTCCTCAGTACTTCCTTCAAATGTTGTTCAACATGAAGGAGAAGTGATTCATCAGCCAAGGGAGGACGGTACGTGGTAATCAGCAGGAGCCATGAGACTTCCTGGTGTCCGGAGTCAATGCTGAGTACTCCGAGGGCAAATCCTCCCTGTCTGTGCCACCACCTCTGCCTGGTCTGTCCTGCTGGTGGGACAGGACATATCCAGAGATTTCAGGAGAAAGTGAAGACTGCAGATGCTGGAGATCAGAGTCGAGAGTGTGGTGCTGGAAAAGCACAGCAGGTCAGGCTGATGAAGGGCTTAGGCTCGAAACGTCGATTCTCCTTCTCCTCGGATGCTGCCTGACCTGTTGTGCTTTTCCATCATCACAATCTCAATATCTAGGGATGGTGATGGTGGTGTCTGGTCATTGTCTGTAAGAGGGCTCCTGAAGAAGGGCTCATGCCTAAAACGTTGATTTTCCTGCTCCTCGGATGCTGCCTGACCTGCTGCGCTTTTCCAGCAACACATTTTCAGCATTGTCTGTAAGGGTTGATTTCATGAGTATGACTATTTCAGGCTGTTCCTTGATTGGTCTGTGGGACAGCTCTGCACATTTTGGCACCAAACTCCAGATGTTAGTCTGGAGGACATTGCACCATCGAGAGGGCTGATTCTGTGGTTGTATTTTCTGGTGCCCTGTTAGATACCGAGTGGACCATCCAGTTTCATTCCTTTCTTGAGACTTTGCAGTGATGAATACAGTGAGTAGCTGGCTGGGCCACTGTCGGGTTGGCAGGATTTTTTTTGCCATTGACAATGGTTTCATGGAGATCAGGAGATTCCTAATTCCAGTTATTTTTTCTTGAATTCAGATTCCACCATCTGCCAAGTTGGGATTCGAACCAGGACTTCAGTCATTTGTTTTAATATTTTGGATAAAAGTTAAATATATTAGGTTTGTTCACACTCTTTAAATATCACTTACCCAGGTTTTGTTTCTTTGTGAAACACTGTCCATCCTCCTGTCTCCTCCATCCTTCCCTCCAACAAGAAGAGTTTGGAGCACATGGAGTTTCTCTGTCACTAAGACTGAGATAATCCAATCTGCTGCTTCCCTCCCTCTCACTAGCCCACAGAGTCAAACTGCCTCACATGGTGTTCCTGGTTTTTGTCCTAAACTTACATCTTCCAGTCTCTTGTCAAGCCTTATCAGAACTCATCTTGACCCTTTACCCTAATTTCACTAAACTATAGACTTTCCAACTCTCTTTCCTCCTCCTTCTCATCAGTCCCCCTCACTGATTCACCAATATTGTTCCTTGTTCTGTCTTTTCTGGTTTTATCCTTCTCTCCCAAAATCCTGCTCCATCTCCACTCTCTCCCTTTCCTTTCTGAATTCCTTGCATTTGGTGTCCTTGGCCCCTCCTGTATCTCACGTACATACTGCCAGGAGGTGCCATTGTGCAAAAGCACCATGTTGGGTTTCACATGTACACTGACGATGCCCAGCTCTCCCCCCCCCCCCCCCCCCATCATCCCTCTCCATTACTCCACTGTTACTCAGTTATCAAACTGCTTACCACATTCCCACTACTCGATTAGGTGCAGTTTCCTCCAATGAAACATTGTAATGGTTAAACCCATTGTCTGACAAATTCCTTTCCCTTACTGCTGAGCCTTTCCCTTTCACTGGGAACGATGCAGCAGAACTACACTCTTCACAATATTACAGTTGTATCTGATGTGAAGCTGACCTTCTGATCAGACATCTACACAATCCCAAACACCAGGAATTCCAATCTCTTAAATGTTGCTTGTCTCCTCCTCACTCCAGATCCATTGCTACTGAAACCCCTTACCGTGTTCCCTTAAACTTGATGAATCCGAAACAGAACCCTTGATTCTGTGACTGACTCAGAATCTGGTTTCAAACTCCCCCCTCTGTATTTATCCTCAGACACATCAGTATTTCTTCTGTCAAACCCCTTAAGAATCTGGTGGTGCGGTCTGATTGTAGCTTGTGGAAACGGCAGAGGATGATGTGTTGTATCTGGGTGGAAGTTAAGGACTTGGCGGGGGAAGAGGGGTGGTCTATCCTTGTTGCAGTTGGAGATGTGGGTTTCAAAGGCAGAGGTGCAGGAAGTGGAGGAGATATAGTGGATGGTATTGGCCACATGGGAGGGGAAATTGCAGTCCTTGAAATACGGGCCATTTGGTATGTTCTGGCCTCACTGGAACACTGCAGTAAGCATGAGACAGAGACGTTGGCCAGGGAACAGGCTCGTGTGTTATACTGACAGGCAGCTGGAAGCTCGGGTCTGTTTTTGCAGCAAAACGTAGATCATCAGTCGCCATTTCCGCCACCTCCACTGAGATGCTGCCAGACACAGGTTCCTGTCCCCTCCATTAACAGCTATGCACCCTCCCAGCCAGTTCGTAATCCACTCCTTTGTCTTTCCAAATGTTCCTTTCTCTCTTTGGGTTCTGTCCCTGCCTATTATTTACTCTTTAACCCCTATCTCCTGCACTACAAAGATCTGCAGGTTAGTTGAATTGGCCAAGCTAAATTTCCCATAATGCTCAGGGATGTGTAGGTGAGGTGCATTAGTCAGGAGGAATATACAGTAATAGGGTGGGGGAATGGGTCTGGGTGGGATACCATTCGGAGGGACGCTGTGGACTTTTAGGGCCGAATGGCCTGTTTCCACACTGTCAGGATTCTAATTTTCCCAGCTCCCATCGGTTCTGAGGAAGGGCCACTGGACAGATTCCTGTTCCCAGATGCTGCCAGACCTGCTGAGCTTTCCCAGCACCTCCTGCTTGTTGTTCCTGATTGACACCATCCATCCACCTTCCGGGTTTGATTCAGGCAGGGGGAGGATCCCACCACTGACCTCACAATGGGGTCCAGCTGATTGATGGCAGCTTCGGACCAATAGGAAAAGGTGGTGGGACTGGTGGACCAAGTGGAACCAGCTGGTCATCCAAACAATGGGAGTGAATGAGGGGCGTGGCCAGTGGGATGACACGTCACCAGTAACTCCGCCTGTGCAGTGTCACGTGACTCGGCCGTTGGTGAATGTGGGAGACAGAAACAGGGAAGGGGAGAGTGGCCTCGGAGACAGGGAGATAATGAGTCACTTTAGACTGGGAAGTTTTAATTACACTCTGTGCGGATCGTTAGTCTGAATTAGAAACTCTTTCCCACCTTTGCAGCAGATGGGAAAATGGCTGCGGCCCTCAGGCGGTGAAAGGTCCTGGGATATGGCCGCCATCTTTATTGGGGTCAAGGTACAGTGAGGGGCATGGACATGTCCTCTTTCTGGGATGGGGGGGGGGGGCGGAGGTGGGGGGTCATTGCACATATCACTCGTCTGGCAGGAATAGCGTGTGATTTTAGGAGAGGCATTTACACATCAAGCACATACCAAGAGAAAAATATGTCTTTATATTCTTCCTGTACTGACTGAGTTTTGTTTTGTGAATTCATTTCATAGGATATTAAATCAGAATAATTGAGGCTGGGATCTCAAAAGCAAGTTTTTACAGTCAGTGGAGTCATCAGGATCTGAATATCATTGGCATTTAACTGTGGAAGGAGAAAGTTTTGTCTGTTCTGTTTGTGGGAAAATATCTCCAATATTTTTGTTAAGCAGAAAGATGTACAAATTTGTGGTTGGATCACCCTTTGAGTGTGTGCTCTGTTCTGGGCCCTGCAGCTGAGGAAGGAGATATTGCCCTGAGAGGGAGCACAGATTTATCCAAATTACACCTCGTCTCTTTGTAAGAACCCTCAGATTTAGACCCAGACACCCACTTCATGATGTTAACCCGTAAACTTCATATTTTCAATTACCTGCAAACTTCCCATTAAATGTCCTTTTGGATTCAAATTCCAGTACCTTTTCAGGTGGAATGTTCCAGCTTCTGACAACTGACTGTTCATTCAGAAACTGCTAAGGTCCATGTTGACTCTGGGGTTACAAAGGGCTGAATTGAAAGATGAGATGCTGTCCCTGAGCTCCCATTGAGATGCATTGGAACAGTACAGGAGGCTGAGGGCAGTGTAGGTGTGAGCAGACAATGAAAATGACAGGGCTGTACTGTGGGTGCTACTTGGCTCAATGAGAGTGCTTTGGAGTTAGATGAAAACAGAGCGAGGGGAGACAGGGAGAAGATGAAACTGAAATTCATTTTTAGTTCAGGCCGTTCAGAAATTCACATGGTCCCAATGGGAACAGCCAGTTTTTAAGTGATACCTGCGGAGTATTTGTTAACAGTTTTTAAAGTAGTTTTCCTGAGGGCAGTTGAGAGTTAACCACATTGCTGTGGGTCTGGAGTCACATGTAGGCCAGACCAGGTGACGATGACCGTTTCCATCCCTGTAGGACATGAGTGAACCAGATGGGTTTTCTAACAATCGACAATAGTTTCATGGTCATCATTCGCCTTTTCATTCTAGATTGTATTGAATTCCGATGCCGCCATCAGCCATGTTGGGATTCTAACCCTAATCCTCGGAACATTGCACATACCACTCATCTGGCAGGAATAGCATTAAGCCATTGCCTCCCTTTTTAGCAATGTTTAAAAGAAAGTTCCATCATTCTACGCATACAATGTGAGATAAAGTACTGCAACCTCCATGTGTCAGCCTCTCCAAAAGGTCAATCAACAGAAATTTGTTTGGGGGTGAAATATTTCACTTTTTTTTGTGGGGGGCGGGTGGGTGGTGTTTATTAAACAAAAATGAATCCAAATAAAAATCTGATGCCACAGACGTGTAATTTCTGAAGCCGGAGGGGGATTACAGAGACAGGGAGAGTTGTGGGGCTGGAGGGGGATTACAGAGACAGGGAGAGTTGTGGGGCTGGAGGGGGATTACAGAGACAGGGAGGGTGGTGAAGCCAGAGGGGGATTACAGAGACAGGGAGGGTTGTGGGGCCAGAGGGGGACTGTTGTCCAAACATCACTGTGGTGTACATGGACTGCAGCATTTCAGGGAGGCGGTTAACCACCACTTTCTCCAAGACAAGGAAAGGTGGCCAATAAATACTGGTCTGGGCAGCAAAGGCACCCCCCAAGTGAATAAAACCAAGCAGTGACCTCTCTGAGCTGACTTGCTGTGAAGTTAAAAACCTCTCTGGAAATGGAGTGGGCAGAGAAGAGAAACAGTGACATTTCACAGCTGCCCTCAGAGAGACCTCACCCTTGGAAGTACTCAGAGCCAGGGATCAGCTCAGTGAGTTTCAGTCTCTTCAAACATCAATCTTAATCGGTTTTATTTTATTAAATCTACAATAGTGAGTAAAGTGAGGATTTCTTTTTAATGTCTTACGGTCTCTTGATTAAATGTTTAAGATATAAAACATAAGTTATTCTCGGGCAGTATTTATCGAGCAGTAAGACTGTGCCTTTGCCTTGGTCTGTAGATTATTAAGGCAGAGTGATGGCCTGTTGTAGAGTGGCGTGCTGTTCCTGTCGGATGTGGGAAATTAGGGAGAGTTTCAATGATCCTGATGATTATGTCTGCAGGAAGTGTGATTACAAATTCAATTGGATCGCATGGATTGGTGGAGGAGTGATTAAAGGCAGTGAGGAATTGACAGGAGCCGGGGAGTGTGATAGGCGGCAGTCTCAGGATACTGCAGATACAGTCAGGTAGGTGGGTTACCTCCAGAAAAGCTAGGAGGGGTAGGTAGGTACTGCAGGAGTCTTCTGTGGCTATCCCCATCTCCGACAAGTGTACTGTTTTGGAAAATGTAGGTGGTAATAGACTTTCAGGGGAAAGTAGCACTGACAGCCAAGTTCCTGGGACTGAGACTGGCTTCTAACATAATGTGAGGTATATCCAGTTCCACACGATCGATGGTGATAGGGGACTCTCTAGTCAGGGGCACAGTCTGCCATTTCTGCACCTGACAGTGAGGCATTTGAATGGGGTGGTGCTGCCCTGGTGCCAGTGTCTCACAGAGGGAGCAGAATATTCTCAAAGGGGAGAATAACCAGTGGGAGGACATTGTACATTGGTACCAATGGCATAGGAAGGGAAAAGCATGGGGTCCTGACGAGCAGGGAGATTTGCTAGTGCCACTCGGGAGACATTAAACCAGTGAGGGAGTCAGGGTAATCCTAAAGAGATAGTGAGAAAAGAGGTGACTCTGAGGCTGGTACTGTTTACCAGATCAGACTGTCAAGGCAGGCAAGAGCAAGTCACAGAATGAGGTGGGACGGAGCAGTTACACTGTATTTATTTCAGTGCAAGAGACCTGACAGGTCAGGCAGGTGGGCTCAGGGTATGGTTTTGAACATGGTACTGGGATATTACAGCAATTACAGAGGCATCACTCAGGGATGGATAGGACTAGCAGCTTAATGTTCCAGGTATAGATGCTATAGCAAGGATAGAAAGGGGGCAACAGAGCAGGGAGAGAGGTGTTTTTGATTAGGGATAACATTATGGCTGGGTTTCGGGAGGATATTTCTGGGAATACCTCCAGGCAAGTTACTTGTGTAGTACTGAGAAATAAGAAAGGGATGACCATCTTACTGGGATTGTATTATAGACTCTCTCCCAATAGTCAGCGGGGAATTGAGACAGAATTTTACCAGGAGACCTCCGTTATCTGTAAGAATAATATGGATGCAATGATAAGTGGTTTTAACTTAGCCTCAGAGTGATGTAGTGTTAAGGGTTTGGATGAAAAGGTATTTGTTCAGTGTGTACAAGAACATTTCAGATTCAGTTTGTAGGATGTACCTACTAGAGAAGGAACAAAACCTGACCTGTTTCCTTTATTCATTCACAGGATGAGGCTGTCACTGGCTCGGCCAGCATTTATTGCTGCGTTTACCCAGAGGGCAGTTAAGAGTCAACCGCGTTGCTATTGGTCTGGAGTCCCATGCAGACCAGACCAGGTAAGGATGGCATTTTCCTTCCCTAAAGGTCATGAGTGAACCACATTGGTTTTTCCAACAATTGACAATGGATTCCTTGTCGTCACTAGATTATTTTTTCCAGATATTTATTGAATTCACGTTCCCAATCTGCCGTGATGGGATTCAAACCCGGGTCCCCAGAACGTTATCAGGGTCTTTGGATTAACGATCTAGCAATAATTTCACTCTGTCATCGCTGCTTCTTAGGAAATAAGGCAGGGTGAGTGACTAAGGTATCAGTGGGGCAGCGCATCAACACCAAAGACCCCACAGTATTGTGGCTCAGTGGTTAGTGCTGCTTCCTCAGCACCAGGGACCTGGTTTTGATTCCAGTCTCGGGCGACTGTATATGTTGGCACATTCTCCCCAGTGTCTGTAAGGGTTTCCTTCGGGTGTTCCAGTTTGGTCCCACAGTCCAAAGATGTGGAGGTTAGCTGGATGAACCATGTTAAATTTCCCATAGTGTCCAGATGCAGTATATGAGGTTTTGGGATGTGCAGGCAAATCTCTGCCTGATGTGAAAAGATCCTTTTGAGGTCTTGGACAGAGGTCAGAGGGAGGTGTGGCCGCACGTTTTACATTTCCCATGGCGGCAAGGGAAGGTCAACGGTGTGGAGCGTGGGTTGGTGAGAGGGTGTGGACCGAACAAGGCAGGTGCAGAGGGAATGGTCTCTGCGGGATGCAGGTGGTGAGGGAAATATGTCTCTGGTGGTGGGGTCTGACTTTAGGTAGCAGAAATGAGACGTTAATGTGCTGTATCTGGAGATTATTGAGGTGGAAGGTAAAGACCGCAGGCTTATATTCTTTGTGGCTGGAGGAGTGGGGGAAAGGCAGAGGTGCGGAAGTGGAGGGTATGTGTTGGAGGGCATTGTTGATCAAGTTTGAGAAAAATTAGTCCTTGAAGTCGGCCTTTCTGGGATGTCCTGGCGTAGAATCCAAAGATATGAAACAAATATATCATAGACGAACGATTAACTGGACCAAAGAATAGGACCCCTTAAAGGTCAACAAGGCTGTCGATGGAACCACAGGGGATGCAAATATTTCACGTCATTTTTACTGGAGAAGTATATGGAAACTTGAGAGTTTGGAGCAATAAACAGTGATAACTTGAAAAGTGTCCATGTTACAGAGGAGGTGGGACTGGATGTCTTAAATCGCATCACGGTGGATAAAGCTCTGGAACCTGATCAGGTATATCCTGAACTTTCTGGAAATCTAGGGAGTTGATTGTTGGGCCTCTCCTGAGGTAGTTGTATCGTTGATATCGACAAGTGAGGTGCCATTATTTAAAAAGTTGGTAAGGAGAGGCCATGGAACAAGAAAACAGTGAGCCTGAAGTCAGTGGCAGGCAAGTTGTTGGAAGGGATTCTGAGGGACTGGATATCCATCTATTTGGAAAGGTAAGGAATGATTAGGGAGGGTCAATGTGGCTTTGTACGTGCACAATTGTGCTTCACTAACTTGAGTGAGTGTTTTGAAGTGACAAAGAAAATTGATGAAGCCAGACTGTGAACATTGTTTATATGGACATTCAACAAGGTTCCACAAAGCAGACTGGTTAGCAGGGTTACCTAACATGGAATGCAGGGAGAGCAAGCCTTTACAAAACTGCCTTGAAGGTAGGAGACAGAGGATGATGATGATGATGCAGTGTTGCTTTGTGGACTGGAGGCCTGTGAGCAGCAGTGTGCTGCAAGGATGGATATTAGGCCCTTAAATAAATGACTTGGATGTGAATATGTGAGGTATGGTCAGTAGGTTTACAGAAGACATCAAAATGTAGTGGACAGTGAAGAAGGTTAGTTCAGAACACAACAGGATCTTGATCAGATGGGCCATTGGGGTGAGGAATGGCAGATGGAGTTCAATTTAGATAAATGTGAGCTGTTGTATTTTGGAAAGGCAGATCAGGGCCATTATACACTTACTGGTAAAGTCATGGGGAGCGTTGCCGAACAATGGACCTTGGAGTGCAGGTTTGTAATTCCTTGAAAGTAGAGTCACAAGGAGGCGGGATAGTGAATGCAGTATTTGGTACGCTCCCTGTTATTGGTCAATGCATTGAATGCAGCTGTTGTGATGACATATTGTGGCTGGACAGGGCACTGATTAAGGCCCTTCTGGGATTCTGTTTTCAGTTGCTATCTCCCTGTTCTTGGATTAATGTTTAGAAACTTGAAAGGGTCCAGAAAACATTTGCAAGGACTTTGCCAGGGTTGGACGGTTTGAGCTATTGGGAAAGGCTGAATAGGCTGGGACTATTTTCCCTGGAGATTTGGAGACTGAGAGGTGATCTTATAAAATCATGAAGGGCCAGTATAAGGTGAGTAGTCAGGGACTTCTTCCCAAGTTCAGTGAGTCCAGAACTAGAGGGTTCAGGCTTAAGGTGAGAGGGAAAAGATTTAAAAGGGATCCAAGGGGCATCTTTTTCATGTTGAGTGCATTGCAATTATGGAATGAACTGCCAGAGGAAGGGGTGGAGGCTAGTACAATTACAGCATTTAAAAGGCATCTGATTGGGTGCATGAAGAGGGAGGATTTAGAGGGATAAGGGTGAACCGCTGGCAAATGGGACTCCATTAATGCTCTCCGTTATTGGTCAATGCATTGAATACAGAAGCTGGGATGTCATATTGTGGCTGGACAGGATGTTGATTAAGCCACTTCTGGAGTTCTGTTTTCAGTTTGAATTTCCCTGTTCTGGGAAGGATGTTGTGAAACTTGAAAAGGTTTGGACAAGATTTACAAAAACATTGCCAGGATTGGAGGATTTGGGCGACAGGGAGGGGCTGAATAGGCTGGGGCTATTTTCTCAGGAGAGTCAAAGACTGAGAGGTGACTTCATGGATATTTATAAAATCTCGAGGGGCGTGGATAAGGTGAGCAGCTGGGATCCTATTTGCTCAGGTTAGGTGGGTCCAAAACTAGCGCACATGGGTTTAAGTTGAGAGGGCAAAGATTTAAAAGGGATCTAACTGGCAACGTTTTCAAGCTGAGTGTGGTGTGTGTATGGGAAGGGCTATCAGATGAAGTAATGGAGGCTGAAAAAAATCACAACATTTAAAAGGCTTCCAATTGGGTACATGAATAGGAAGGGTTTTGATGGATACAGGCCAATAGATGGTAAATGGGAATCCATTAGTTTAGGATTCCTCGTTGGCACGGACGAATTGGACCGAAGGTCTGTGTCTTTGATCTTAATAAATTAAGATGCATTCCTCTATTTTGTGGAGAGCTAGCTGAAGCGCAGATAATTATCCTTGGAGCTGAGAAGGTGAAGCAGTGATTTCGACCTGGTGCAGATTTGGTTCCATGGTCTTGAATTTGCAGAGAGAGAGAGGAATTGTTAACACTGTCACAATTTTTAGTAACTTCTTTCAAGTAATTGGCAAATAATACAAAGTGAAAATGTGAACACTAGTTTCCTCAGTAAGTTCTGAGCACCTGGAACAGTCTGAACGACACAGATTCAGCAGGTATTCTGAAACTGACTTGGAATTTTACTTTTTAAGGTAAGATTTTGGGGGCTGTGGGCTCATAGGAGGGTACTTGGGACAGATTTGCAGCATCTCCAGAGGGAGAGAGTACAGCCCTAATGGGCTGAATAGCCCCCAGCCCCTGTGCTGGGTGATACTGCCCCATTCACTGTGAATGATGAAGCTCATCCCAGGGCAGAGAGAGGCAGGAGCTAACCACTCACCTCTCAATCAGCGCTGGCGTGATTAACCGCAGCTCCAGACCAATAGGAGGAGAGCCTGTGTGGTCCTGCAGCCAATGGGAGTGAATGAGGGGTGTGGCCAGCAAGACAACACCTGTCCATGAGCTGTGCAGGTGCAGTGTCACTGGGTGGGGGTGGGAGAGACAGCAGAGACTGGGACAGAGGCTGTAGGACCTGAATTACAAACTCCCGGTAAATTAAATCCAAAAGAACTGCGGATGCTGTAAATCAGAAACAACAACCAGGAGGGTCTGGAGAAGCTCAGCAGGTCTGGCAGCATCTGTGACGAGAAATCAGAGTTAACGTTTCGGACCCAGTGTCCCTTCCTCAGGACAGATGTTACTGAGGAAAAAAAGTCAGGTTATGTGCAGAAGTTAGTGTGGGGGGAAGATAAAAGGAGTAAAGGATAAGTGGGAATAGAGTGAGAAGAACGGTTGGATAAAGGAGTGGATAACGATCTGGCTGGGGGAAGGTGACTAGCTGTTAATGGAGACTGTTAGTGGCTAACCATAGGTAGTGTGTAATGGCAGGCTGTGAGAACAAGGCCTGGTGTGTGGGGTAGGGGGCTAGGACATGGGGTTGTTAACCTATAGTTAGCCACTAACAGTCTCCATTGTAAGCTGTTGCCCACCTATATCACTCCACGATTGGAGCTGCTGAGGACACAAACTTTTGGAATATCCTCCCTAACCCCCTCTGTCCGCCTTAAAGATGTATCTAAAAATTGTTCTCTTTAATCAACGTTTCCATCATTCGTGAAGCATTTTAGGAGATTTGTCAACGTGAGAGGCTGCATACAATGCAGGTAGTTGTTGTCTGACATCAGGAGAAACAGGGATGAGCCCTCTCTCTCCCTTATACCTGATGAACAGCAGCAAAAGCAGAAAGAGCTGAGCACGCTGCAGCCCACAATGTGCCTCAGATTATTGATGGCAGCGCAGGACAAATAAGAGTGGGGGAACGAGGGGGGATGAGGCTGGAGGACCAGGAATTGCCAGTTGGTCCTTCAACCAATCGGAGTGAATGAGGGGCGGGACTATACTCAACCATGTGATAAACTTCACTGGCAGCACAGTGTTGTTGTGGCCAAGGCATTGGAGATGTGTGAAGGTGCAGGGCAGGGGAAAGGAAAGACATATTGACCAGGAAGAGGAGGAAATTTTCATGGTATGGGATGAGAGGTTCTACAGAACTTAATGCACATTGTAAAACACAAATTTGAAAATCCCAAATTCTGCCCCATTTTCCCTCCCTATAATGCATTTTGCACTCCCTGAAATATCAACTGTGTGTTTCTCCCTCCACAGATACCAGTGATCAGTGCCAAAGTCCCATTGCCTGTGGAGAAGGTGATGTTTGAATTCCTTGTACTCCTGCAATTCGTGTGTTTAAGGTGCTCCCACAATGTGGTTGGGTAAGTGCTGTTATAGATTATTCACTCAGTAACATTGAAGAGTTGACAATGTATGTGCAAATCATGTTTATAATTCAACAGAAATACTATGAAAAATTCTGACATGAGGCCATAGATTGAGATACTAGGTCAGGTGATCAAAAGCATTGCCAGATAAGCAGGTTTTTGGAAACACCTTAGAAGAGGAAAGCAGGTCTGACAGGGTTAGGGTAGGAATTCCAGACAGCGTTGCCTTGGCAACAGTAGAAACAGCCAGACAGGTGAAGCAATGAATAAACATAAATGAGTTGTCGAGGTCTAACAGGTTGTGTGGTGCAGGGAGACGGGGATGTTTACAGCCATGAATTACATCAAGGATGAGAATTTTAAATTGTTGCATGTAAATAGGAGCCTTTCGATGGATCAACTAGTTTTGGTACAAGTGAGCACTTGGGCAGGAGCATTTAAGATACTCTTGAGATTACATGTAAGTTGAATGTGGAAGGTTGGCCAGGAGTGTTTGGATAAATAAGTCTGAAGATAACACAGGGATAGACGAGTATTTCAGTAAATGAGCTGAGACTAGGGTGGAGTTGGATGATGTCACTAATGTAGAAAGTGTTTTTGGAGTTGGGCTCCTCCTCCTCATCACTCCCCCTCACCAATTCACAGTTATTGTTTCTTGTTCTGTCTCTCTGTCTTTTCTGGTATGTCCTTCTCTCCCATTCTGCTACAAAGTAATATTTGACCTCACCATTGTTGGAAAAACCTACTCCATCCCCACTCTCCCTTTCCTTTCTAAATTTCTTGTATGTGGTGTCCCTCAAGGATCTTTCCTTGGTCCCTCCTGTATCTCACCTACATACTGCCAGGAGGTGACATCGTCCAAAAGCACCGTGTTAGGTTTCACATGTACACTGACAATGCCCAGCACTCCCTCCCCATCATCCCTCTCCATTACTCAGTTATCAAACTGCTCATCACGCTCACACTACGCGATTGGCTGCAATTTCCTGCAATGGTTAAACCCATTGCCTTCAGTTGCTATTACAAATTCCTTTCCCTTACTGCTGAGCCCCTCCCTCTCCGTGGGAACTGTCTGAGGCAGAACTACCCTCTTCACAATATTGCTCTCATATCTGTAACCCCAAGGTGACCTCCTGATCAGGCATCTACACAATCGCAAACACCAGGAATTCCATTCTCTAAAACATTACTTCTCCCCCCCCCCCCCCCACCCCAGCTCCATTGCTACTGAAACCCCTGACCCGTGTTGATGTTGCCTTAAACTTGACGAATCTAAAACAGAACCCTTGATTCCGTGACTATCCGAGTATCTGATTCCAGACTCCCTCATGATGGGAAACATCCTCTCAGTATTTACCCTGTCAAACTCCTTGAGAATCCTGCATATTCCAATGAAATCACCTCTCATTCTTCCCAAATCCAGTGAGTAGAGTCCCAACATTTTCAGCCTTTTCTTAAAAGATAATCCCTGCAAGCCAGGGATCATCCCAGTTAATCTTTTCTGAAATGCCTCGGATGACATTATGTATTCCCTTAAATAAAGGGACCAAAACTTCTGTCATTGCTCCAGATGTGGTCTCACTCGCACTTTATAAAGTTACTCTCAGGTATATACTCCAAACACTTACACTGAAAACTCCTTGTAATAAGAAATAACGTTCCATTCCCGATCCTGATTCCTTGTTGTAAGTGTGTTTCCCACACAATTACCCTTGATCCCTTTGTGCTTTCGACAGTTTCCACCATTTACATCGTACTCTGTTCTTTTATTATCTCCTCCAAAATGAGCAACTTCACAATTTTTTACTCCATTTGCTAACTTGTTGCCCACTTCTCCAATGAATCCCTCTCTGTAAACTGTTTATAATCCTTTTGGAACTTTACCGTTCTCCCTGTTCTAGGAGATTTCCCCGCTCATTCTTCTTAACATTTCCTGAGATCACTGGGCAGTGGGAAGCAGTTGTTACCTTTTCAGAGAGACTCTTTGGAATGACTGGGAGGAGCTTGCTGCTCATGGGTCAGAATGGAGACAACTTGCCCATCGAGCTGCATGAGCCTTTCAACCCCCATGTCTAATTGATGAGGCACAGCGGCAGCACGGAAGGAAAGAAAAGGAAGCACATCCTGTTCTCCACATCTCACTCTTGAAACATTGTGTCCCATGTGTCAAAGATCTGCCCTGTTCAGTCACATGAAGACCCAGTGTGGAAACTCTCAGAAACCCATACAGATTTCCCCCTGAACTAACTGCTGACCCCCACAAGGGGTAATGTGTCCAGTCATCCTGGGCCAGGAGGAGGGGGTGGTGAGAGTTTCTTAAATGAACTGACAGTGACAGTTTTATAAACGTGTATTACAGGTGGACATTCAGATGGTAATCTCAGTAATTGTAACGCCAAACTGTGACAAAATTACTCAATTCATCAGGAGCTGGATATTCACATTGTGTGTGAGTATTGTTTTCCAGCTCATTCCCATTTGCTGCATAAATGTCCTCTTTTGAATCACCCCACACTCTCAGTAGATCTCCCCCAAGTCTTCAATATGTGTCCTGTAATCCTTTTCTGATGAACTCATGAGTGTAAGGTGGATTATTCTAAATCTGTAAACCCCTCTGTCACAGGGCACCCGCAATTTCCTCTGCTACAAGGAGAACAATCTGTTTCCCCAAACCCCTGATTCCCCAATGTCTGTTTGCTCCCTATAAGGCACACATCAGGATTGTGTTGGAACATTCTCCACTTGCCTGCATCAGTGCAGACACCAACAATATTAAAGTGAACATCCTCCAGGACAAAGCACTGTGCCTGAGTGGTGTCCCATCCACCACCTTCAGCGTTCCCTCTCCCCATCCCCAGGGTACAGTGGCATCACTGTGTAAAAGGTAGTCAGCATTGTCTGACCAGACCATAGGGCTGCTCTCTCATTAGGGAGAAATGTCTGGTGGTGGGTTCAACCTGAAGGTTACCACAGCCCAGGCAAGGGGAGAGGTTGAGAACAAGAGTCCTTCTATTGTAGATGGATATTCTTGATATGTATTAACAACACCCATGTCTCTGCAACTAAAATCCCCCATTCCTTGAACCATCCTGGTAAATCTCCTATGCCCCCTCTCAGGGACTCTGCCATCCTTCCCAATGTGGGGGCGATCTCTGGTTTGCACAGACCCAGCTGCTCTGTGTTCCTGTGGGTGATGTCATCATAGAGCAACAGTTGCACTAAACCTCACTGTCTGTAAGGGTGGGAGACACAGAAATCCCGGTAGCATTTGAGATGTATTTAGTGTGCACTTGCAATGCCGTGATAGATGAGACTTTTCCACAATTATTGGAAAATAGATGAGGACAGTTAGGTGGTAGTTTTCTTTGTCACAGACCCGATGTACTACCAGAGCCTTTTTCTGTTCTGTAGACCGCTAAGATGTTTATTATAGGAATATGACAAGCTCCATTGGACTTCAGGTCAGAAAGGGTGATACTAGAGTAGATGACAGATGATTGGCCGATGTTTTGGGAGGAAAAGGAGATTGAGAGGTTTAAGGAAGAATTCAGAAGCTCAGCACAGAATCGGAAAGGGCCGTCATCAAGTGAGAAATAAACATTGGGAATCCTGAAGGCTGGAAATAAAAAAGGCACATATAGCAGAGCTTTGAGAGACTGGAGGGGATTAGAGATAGGGAGAGTAATGAAGCTGGAGGAGATGAAAGTTGGAGAGGATTCTGAGGATTGAGGATGTTACAGAGATAGAGATATTTCTGATAGACTTTTTTGAGTTTTGAGGCTGGAGAGGAATTATCGAGATAAGGAAGAGTTGTAAGACTGGATGAGGTGGCATTGACGGAGAGTTCCGAGCATAGAGGAATTTACAGAGATAACGAACGATAGAGTCAGAACGTTATACAGCACTAACACACACCCTGTGTTCCAACCAGTCCGTGTCAACCATAAATTCGAACTGACCTAATCGCAGCTACCTCCACTTAGTCCAAATCCATCCAAGCATTCCCTATCGATATACAGGTCCAAATGCTTTTTCCTCTTAGAATCCCATTCCCGTACCGTTTTACTCTACATTTACCCCTTACTAATTCACTAAACCCAATCATCCCTGAACACTATGGGCAATTGAGCACGGCCAGTTCACCTACCCTGTACATCTGTGGCTTGTGGGAAGAAACGGGAGCACCTGGAGGAACTCACGCTGACACGGGGAAGCATATCCAAACTCCGCATGGACAGCCACCCAATGCAGGAATTGAACCTGTGTCCCTGGCAGCAGTGCTAACCATTGAGCCACTGTGCCACCCTTAAATTGTAATTGTATTCACAGCTACCACGTCCTCTGCTAGTTTATTCCACATGTGAATCACTCTCTGTACAAAAACAAAAAAGTAAAATCCGGAACGTCTTTTTAGAGCCTTCCTTTTCTCACCCACTCTTGAATCGCGCCCCGTCCGGGAAAGGGCACCTGCTGTTCACATTACCTATACTCTTCAGGATTTTATAAACCTCCAATAAGGTCACCCCTCAGCCTCCTACACTCCAGTGAAAGAAGTCCCAGCCTACCCAGCCTCTCCTTATAACCGAAAGCATCCATTCCCATCAAGAGCCTGGTAAATCTCTTCTGAACCCACTCCGACTTAGTAATATATGTCCTATAACAGCACAACCAGAACTGAGCACAGTATTCCAGAAGAGGCCTCACCAACATCCTGTACAACCTCAATGTAATGTCCCAACTCCTATACTCAAAGGTGTGAGCAATGAAGGCAAGTGTGCTATACACCTTCTGAACAACCCTGTCTACATGTGACATAAACTGCAAAGATCTGAACCCCGAGGTCTCTTTGTTCTATATCACTATGCAAGGCACAACTTTTAATCAGTGTAAGTCCTGCCCTTTTATCAAGATGAAATATTTGGCATTTATTCCAATCCAGAACATCCTTCTAGTATAAAGGCAATAGAAGTATACTTAAGAGGAAAATCAGTAAGGCAAAAAGGGGACAGGACACAGCTTTGGCGAATAGGGTGAGGACAATCCAAAGGGTTTTTATAAATACATTAAGAGCAAATGGGTTACTAGAGAGAGAATAGGGCTCCTCAAGGATCAGCAAGGCAGCCTGTGTGTGGATCTGCAGGCGATGGGGTGGGGAGGGGATACTAAACGAGTATGTTGCATCAGCATTTACTGTGGAGAAGGATATGGAAGATATAGAATGTTGGAAATCGATGGTGACACCTTGAAAAAGTCCATATTACAGCGAAGGTGGTACTGGATGTCTTGGAACGCAGAAAGGTGGATAAATGCCCAGGATTTCATCAGGTGTGTCCTAAAATTCTGTAGGAAGCTAGGGAAGTGATTGCTGGGCCCCTTGCTGAGATTTTTGTATCAGCGATAGTCACAGCTGAGGTGCCAGAAGACTGGGGGATTGGTTAATATGATGATACTGTTTAATGAAGGCGGTTTGGACAAGCCCGGGAACTACAGACCTGTGAGCCTGATGTTGGTGCCAGACAAGTTGTTGGAGGGAACCCTGAGGGATTGGATTTGCATGTATTTGGAAAAGCAAGGACTGATTAGGGATAGTCAGCATGGTTTTGTGTGCGGGAAATCATGTCACTTACTTGACTGAGCTGTTTTATGAAGAAGTAAGAAAGTGGATTTTTGAGGGCAGAGCGGTAGATGGGATCTATATGGACTTCAGTAAGGTGTTCGACAAGGTTCGCCATGGAAGACTAGTTAGCAAGATGAGATCTCACCATACCAGGAGAACTAGCCATTTGGAATATAGAACTGCCTCAAAGGTAGAAGACAGAGGGTGGTGGTAGAAGGTTGTTTTTCGGACTGGAGGACTGTGACCACTGGAGTGCCACAAGGGTCGGTGCTGGGTCCACTACTTCTCATCATTTACATAAATGATTTGGATGTGAACATAGGAGGTATTGTTAGTAAGTTTCCAGGTGACACCAAAATTGGAGGTGTAGTGGGCAGTGAAGAAGGGTACCTCAGGTTTCAATGGGATCTTGATCAGATGGGGAAATGGGCTGAGGAGTGGCAGATGGAGTTTAATTTAGATAAATGTGAGGTGCTGCTTTTTGGAAAAGCAAAGCCTAGCAGGACTGATAGACTTAATGGTCAGGTCCGAGGGAGTGTTACTGAGCAAAGTTTCCTTACAGTGCAGGTTCATAATTCCTTGAAAGTAGAGTCGCAGGTGGATAGGATAGTGAAGGTGATTGGTATGATTTACATTATTGGTCAGAGCAGTGAGTACAGGAGTTGGGCAGTCATGTTGTGGCTGTACAGGACATTGGTTTGGCCACTCTTACAATATTGAGTGCAATTCTGTTCTCCACCTATCAGAAGGATGTTGTGGAACTTGAAAGGTTCAGAAAAGATTGGTGGCAGAATATTCTTTAAAGGGTAGAATAACCAGTGGGAAGTCATTGGACATTGGTACCAATGACACAGGAAGAGAAAAAGATAGGTCCTGATGAGAGAATATAGCAAATTAGCCTGGAATATAAAAAAGTAGATACTCGGTCGTAATATCTGAATTACTCCCAATGCTACATGTTAGTGAGAGTAGGAATAGCAGGATGGAGGAGATGAATGATTGGCTAAAGATCTGGTGTAGGGCAGAAGGATTCACATCTTTTGGTCATTGAATTCTCCTCTGGAGTAGAAGTGACTTGAATAAGAAGGATGGATTGTCCCTGAATTGGAAGGTGACTAATATCCAGGCAGGGAGATTTGCTAGTGCTACTCGGGAGGCATTAAACCAGTGAGGGACTGAGGGTAAACCTAAAGAGATAGTGAGAAAGGAGGTAAGTCTGAGGCTGGTACAGTTCAGAAATCAAACAGTCAAGGCAGAACGCGGTAGAACCGAGCAGTTACACTGCATTTACTTCAATGCAAGAGGCCTGACAGGGAAGGCAGATGAGCTCAGGTTATGGTTTGAACATGGGACTGGGATATCATCGGTATTATAGAAATATGACTCAGGGATGGATGTGACTGGCAGCTGTATGTTCCAGGGTATAGATGCTATAGGAAGGATAGAAAGGGGGACAAGAGAGGAGGACGAGTGGTGTTTTTGGTTAGGGATAGCATTAGAGTTGTGCTTGGGGACGATATTCATGGGAGTAAGTTCAGTGAAATTATTTGGACGGAACTGGGAAATCAGAAAGGATTGATCACCTTATTGTTAATATCTGCGTGTGTTTCATCTGATTGCTCTGGTTTCCTCCCACTATGTAAAGATGTGCAGGTTAGGTGGATTATCCAGGCTGAATTACCCACAGTGTTCAGGGATGTGCAGGTTGGGTGAATTATCCAGGCTGAATTACCCACAGTGTTCAGGGATGTGCAGGTTAGGTGGATTATCCAGGCTGAATTACCCACAGTGTTCAGGGATGTGCAGGTTAGGTGGATTATCCAGGCTGAATTACCCACCGTGTTCAGGGATGTGCAGGTTGGGTGGATTATCCATGGGAAAGGCAGCATTACATGGGTAGGGTGGGAGTCTCTGAGGGTCAGTGCGGATGTGATGGGCTGAATGACCTGCTTCCCCACTGTCTGGATTCTCTGATAATTATAATAGTTTTAAAATAGTTCCAAAAAAGAATAGACCAGATCTAAAAGTTGCTGTTCTAAATTGGATAAAGGTGCATTGTGATTGAACAAGATAAAATCTTTCAATACTTCTTTGCTATTCCCAGGTAAAGGGACGGCTGAAAAGTGGGAACGTAACATAAGGAATAGGAGCAGGAGGAGGCCATCTGGCCCCTCCAGCCTGCTCTGCCATTCAATAAGATCAGGGCTGATCTCAGCTCCACTTTACTGCTCTCTCCCATAACCTTTAATTCCTTTCCTGTTCGTAAATCTACATTTTGACCTAAAGACATTCAAGATGAAAGTCTCAACTGTTTCAATCAGCTGGGAATTCCACAGATTCACAACCCTTTAGCTGAAGAAGTTTCTCCTGAACTCAGTCCTAAATCTGATACCCCCTTATTTTGTCGCTATGCACCATAGTTTGTCCAGTCCACAGTGGAAATGACCTCCCTGCTTCTATCTTATCTACTCCTTTCATAATTTTATATTTTTCCTATACAATCTCCCATTATTCTAAATTCCAATGAGGATCATGCCAGTTTTGTCAATCTCTGCTCAGAAGGCAACCCTTTCAACTCCAGACTCAAACTAGTGACCCTGCTCTGCACCCCCTCCAGCGCCATTACATCCTTCCTGAAGTAGGGGACGAAAACCTGTACACAGTACTCCAGGTGTGGCCTCCCCAGCCCCCTGTACAGCTGCAGCATAACCATCCCTCTAGCAATGAAGGACAATATTCCTTTCACTGCCTTAATTACCTGCTGTACCTGCAAACCAACTTCCTGTGATTCATGCACAAGGACACCCAGCTCCCTCTGTACAGCAGCCTGCTGCATGTTTTCACCATTTCATCATCCGGTTTGCTGTTAGTCCGACCAAAATGGATGACCTCTCATATCCCAACATTGTCCTCCATCTGCCAGACCCTTAACCACTCAATTAACCTCTCTGTATCCCTGTGCAGACTGACAGTGGTCTCTGCACACATTGCTCTACCACTCATCTTAGTGTCGTCCACTTTTCATGAATCCATGCTGTGTCTGCTCGATGAGACAATTTCTATCCACATAGCTCACTATTTCTTTCTTGAGAGATCAGACATTTTCCCCACTACAGAAGTTATGCTGACACGTCCATTTTAAAATATTGGCATCACATTTGCAGCTTTCCAATCTGTTAGAACCGTCCCAGAGTCAGCAAATTTTAGTGAATTATCACGAGTGTATTTGCTATTTACCCACTGCCATTCCTTACAGTCCCCGGGGATGCATTCCATCACGGCCAGGAGACCCATCTACCTTTCGGCTGGTATCTTTCCCAGCACTGCCTCTTTACTGAGAATGATTGATTGTTTCTCTGTCTTCATCTGCCATTGCCTCCATAGGCCTGCGACAATGAGTATATAGACAGTATGTTCCTGTTAAGGCCGAGGCTGGGAGGTGTAAGGAATGCTACTGTCAAGAGGAATTGCGGCTCTGGTCAAGAAAATGAAGGAGGGACATGGCAAGTCCAGACAGCTGGGTTTGTGTGAATACCTAGAGGTATATAGGGGCAGTAGGAGTATACTCGAGGGAAACTAAGAGGGCAAAAAGGGGACGAGAGAGCTTTGTGAAATGGGTTTGGGGAAAATCCAAAGAGATTCTAGAAATACACTAAGGACAAAAGAGTAACCAGGCAGAGAATAGGGACCCTCAAAGATCAACAAAATTGTCTATGGATCTGCAGGAGGCAGGAGAGATACTATCTGCGTATTTCATGTCCGCTTTTACTGAAGGAGAATATGGAAGTGAGAGAGTTTGGAGAAATAAATAGGGATAACTTGACAAGTGTCCATATAAGTTAGGAGGCACTGGAACTTGTATAATGCATCAAGATTGATAAATCCCTGATACATGATCAGGTGAATCCCAGAACTTTGTGGGAAGCTAGGGAAGTGATAGTTGGGTCCCTCGCTGAGATATTTGTATCACCGAGGTGCTGGAAGACGGGCGCCATTATTTGAGAAAGGTGATGAGGAAAGGTCAGGGAACAATACACTGGTGAGCCTGGAGTCAGGCAAGTTGTTGGAAGGGCTTCTCAGGGATAGGATTTAGATGTAATTGGAAAGGTAAGAAATGATTAGGGACAGTCAGCATGGCTTTGTGTATGGAAATCACTAACTTGGACTTCAGAAAGACATTCAAGGTGGAAGAACTAGCTATTTGGATATAAAATTGGCTGTAACGTTGGAGACAGAGGGGAGTGGTGAAGGGTTGCCTTTCGGACTGGAAGCCTGTGGTGAGCAATATGGTGTAAGGATCGGTGCAGGGTTCACTGTTTTTCATCATTTATATCAATGATTCCTATGGTTCGTGACTTTACATAGACACCAAATTGGATCGGGAGGAAGTGGATCGGGAAGAAGGTTACCTCAGAGTACAATGGGACTTCAATCAAATGGGCTGGGGAGTGGCAGGTGGAGTGAATTCAGGTAAATGTGAGGTGCTGCATTTTGAAAAAACAAATCAGGGCAGGACTTATACATTTAATGGGAAGGTCCTGGGGAGTGTTGTTGAACAAAGAGACCTTGTCGTGCAGGTTGATAGTTCTTTGAAAGTGGAATCATGGATAGGCAGGGTAGTGAAGGAGGCGTTTGGTGTACTTGGTCAGTGCATTGAGTATTGGAGTTGGGACATTGTTTTGCAGCTCCACAGGACATTGATTCAGCCACATCTGGAATTCTGCTTTCAGTCCTGGTCTCCCTGCTGTAGGAGTGATATTACAGAACATGAAAGGATTCTGAAAAGATGTGCAAAAGTGTTGCCAGGGTTGAGGATTTGAGCTATAGGGAGAGGCTGAATAGGCTGGGGCTGTTTTCCCTGGAGCATCGGATGCTGAGAGATGACCTTCGAGGTACATAAAATCGTGAAGGACATGGATAGGGTGAACAACCAGGGTCTTTTCCCAAGGTTAAGTGAGTACAAAACTAGAGGGCACAAGCCTAAGGTGTGAGGCAAGAGATTTTAAAGGGATCTTAGGGGCAATGTTTTCAAGCTGAATATGGAATGAGCTGCCAGAGGAAGTGTGGAGGCTGGTACAATTACAACATTTGAAAGGCATCTGACTGGGTACGTGATTAAGAAAAGTTTAGAAGGATATGGGCAAAGTGCTGGCAAATGGGACAAGATTAATTTGGGATAAATGGGTAGCATGGATGAGTTGGATTGAATGGTCTGTTTCTGTGCTGTACATCTCGGAATTTAACTATTTGAGGATAAATTTGGAGTGCTACGGGTAAATGGGAGGGGAGGAAGGGCAGATTGGCAGCATGTCCAGAGGGAGAGAGTATAGCCGCAATGGGCTGAATAGCCCCCAACCCCTGTGCTCTGTGATACTGCCCCATTCACTGTGAATGATGAACCTCATCCCAGGGCAGAGCCACAGACATATACAGCACGGAAACAGACCCTTCAGTCGAACTCGTCCGTGCCGACCAGATATCCTATCCTAATCTAGTACGATATGGCAGCAGTTGGCTCATATGCCTCTACACCCTTCCTATTCATACACATCCAGATGCCTTTCAAATGGTGTAACTGTACTAGCTGCCACCACTTCCCCTGACAGTAGCTTCCATACACGCGCCATCTCTACATGAAAAAAGTAGTCTCTTGGGTCCCTTTTATATCTTTCCCCTCTCACCTTAAACCTATGCTCTCTAGTTCTGGACTCCCCCACCCCAGGGAAAAGACCTTGTCTATTTATCTCATCAATGCCTCCCATGATTTTATAAACCTCTCTATGAGGTTACCCCTCAGCCTCCCACACTGCTGGGAGGATCCCACCACTCATGTCACAATGGGGCCTGGCTGATTGACGGCAGGTTCAGACCAATAGGAGACTAGATGTAATCCTCCAGCCAATGGGAGTGAATGAGGGGTGTTGCCAACAGGCCAGCATGTGACCATGAGCTGTGCACGTGCAGTGTCACTGGGCAGGGGTTGGGAAGAGACCCAGTGAGTGTGAAGGGAGTGGGAGAGAAATGGAGTTAGTGTGGACTGGGAGAGTTTATAAACTCATGATGTAGGCTGCTAGACCTGAATTAGAAACTCCCAGTAAATGAAAACCAAAAGAACTGTGGATGCTTAAATCAGAAACAACAACCAGAAGGTACTGGAAAAGCTCAGCAGGTCTGGCAGCATCTGTGAAGAGAAATCAGAGTTAACATTTTGGATCCGCTGACCCTTCCTCAGAACTGATGTCACTGAGAAAAAATGTCAGTTTATATGCAGAAGGTAGGGGTTAAGGAGTAAATGATAGGTGGTGATATAGTCCAAAAAGAGATATAGCAGCAATTGGACAAAGGAATGAATAATGATCTGGCTGGTGGAGGGTTAATAGATGTTAATGGAGACTGTTAGTGACTAACCATAGGTAATGTGTAATGGCAGGCTATGTAATAACAAGGCCTGGTGTGTGGGGTGGGGCACTAGGGCGCAAGGACGTGGGAGACTTAGGACCTAAAATTAATGAATTCAGTTTTAAGGTCAGAGGCCTGAAGGGTCCCCCAAGTACAAAATGAGGTTTGTTCTTCCAGCTTACGTTAAAGTTTGGCGCAGGAGAAGTACAGCCGGTCAGACAGTATCCAAGGAGCAGGAGATTGACATATTGGGCCTGAGCCCTTCAGCAGGATTCTGAGTGGGGAAGAGGGCTGACAGATAATAGGATGTGTGTGTGGGGCTGGCGAGAAGGTAGTTGGGAAAGCGATAGGAAGATGCTGGTGGAGGGTAATGGTGAGAGGGTGGAGTGGGTAATTAAGAAGGAAGATGGACAGGTGGGACTGTTCAAGAGGGTGGTGCTGAGTTGGAGGGCTGGATCTGGGATATGGTGGGGGGAGGGGAAATGATGAAACATTGATTCTGTACTTAAAGGGTCCCAAGGTAGAAGATGAGGTATTCTTGCTCCAGGAGTCATGTAGCTAGGATTTTGTGGTGGAGGTGGCCCAGGACATGCATGTCCTTGGCAGAGTGAGAGGATGGGTTGTAGAAATGGTTGACCACAGGACAGTGGGGTTGATTGGTGCACGTCTCCCAGAAAGGTTCCCTGAAACATTCTGCAAGTTGGCGTCCTGTCTCCCCATTGTAGAGAGCAATGAACACAATAGATGAGGTTATTCAATGTACAGGAAAATCTCTGCTGGATGTGGAAGGGACCTCTGGTGTCTTGGATGGAGGTGAGGGGAAGGTGTGGCCACAGGTTTCACACCTCTTGCAATGGCAGGCAAAGGTGTTGGGAGTGGAGGATGGGTTGGTGGGGAGCATGGATCTAATGCGGAAGTCACAGGGAATGGTCTCTGAGGAATGCTGAAAGGGGTGTGGAGGGAAAGATATCTCTGGTGTGGTCGGATTGTCGGTGGTGGAAATGGCAGAGGATGATGTGTTGTATCTGGCTGAAAAGCGAGGACTTGGGGGTTCTATCCTTGCTGCGGTTGGAGGGGTGGGGTTCAAGAGCAGAGGTGCAGGAAGTGGTGGAGATACACTGAAGGGTATTGTTGACCACATGGGAGGGGAAATTGCAGTCCTTGAAATACAGGGCCATTTGGTATGTTCTGGAGTGTTCTGCATCAAGCTTCCCTGGAACACTGCATTAAGAATGAGACCGATGTTGGCCAGGGAACGGGCTCGTGTGTTAAAGTGGCAGGCAACTGGAAGCTCAGGGTCTGTTTTGGTCTGAGGGGGAGCATAGATTTGTCCAGATTGCACTTCGTCTCTTTGTAGGGACTGTCAGATTTAGTCCCAATCACCCACTTCATGATGCTAACCTGTAAACTCCTTATTTTCAATTCCCTGCAGCTCCTTATAAACACAAATTCCAGTACCGTTTTAGGTGGAATGTTCCAGATTCTAACAACTGTCTGTTCATCCAGAAACTGCTGAGGTCCATGTTGACTCTGGGGCTACAAAGGATTGAATTGAAAGATGAGATGCTGTCCCTGAGCTCCCATTGAGATGTATTGGAACCGTACAGGAGGCTGAGGGCAGTGTAGGGGTGAGCAGACAATGACAATGACAGGGCTGCACTGTGAGGGCTGCTTGGCTCAATGAGTATTTTGGAGTTGGGTGTAAACAGAGTGAGGTGGGACAGGGAGAATGTGAAGCTGAAACTCCGTTTTGTTTCAGCCCATTCAGAAATTCACATGGTCCCAAAGGGAACAGCCAGTTTGTAAGCGATACCTGTGGAAATTTTGTAACAGTTTTTAAGGTATAACGTATCAACTTAAGTAAAGAATACGGGATTTTGATTACAATGTTTGAAGGGTAGGAAGATTGCTCGCTCATTTAAATTCTCTAAATGGGAGTAACTAGCTGAATCTAGAGAGCCTGTGTGACAGGAGCCCTCAGACCCATGGTGTGCTCATCTTGTACAATGTGGGAAAATTAGGGATGTTTCCAGTGTCCCTGACGGGCTATGTGTGCAGGAAATGTGCCCATCAGCAGCTACTGGGAAACTGCTTTTCAGACCTGGAGCTGTGAGTGGACTCACTGTGGAGCATCTGCAATACTGAGAATGTTATGGACAGCATGTTCAGTGAGTTAGTCACACTGCAGGTGAGGGTTACACAGGCAGAAAGGGAATGGGGGACCATCAGATCAAGTAAAAGGCTCAGGAAGGAAGTGCAGGAGTTCCCAGTGGTTATTCCCTTCCCAAACAGATACTGTATACCGCTTGGGATTCGTGTGGGTGTGTGCGCGTATGTGTTGGTCTCAGAGGCAATCAGCAACAGCCAATTTCATGACACCGTAGATAGCTCTGCTGCCCAGAACGGGAAGAAAGATAGTGACAGGGGATTCAATAGTCAGTGATACAGACAGGCACTTCTATGGCCACAGCCATGAATCCAGGATGGTATGTTATCTCCCTGATGATAGGATCCGCGATATCATGGTGCAGCTACAGGACATTCTGGAGCTGGAGGGTAAACAGCCCGTGGTTGGAGAACACATCAATACCAACGACAGCATGAAACAAAGGGATGAGTGTTTGAAAGCTGGATATTGGGAGAGCAGGGACACATTATAATGCAGCTCCTGAAATGAAATGATGTCAGACTTGCTCCCAGTGCCATGTGCTAGTGAGAGCAGGAATAAGAGGGTAGATCAGCCGGATATGTGGCTGGAGAAATGGTGTACCATGGAAGGGTTTAGATTCTTCAGGCATTGGGAGCGTTTCTGGGTTAGGTGGGAACTGTACCAGCCTGACCGGTTACCCCTGGGCAGAGCTGGGTCAAATCTCCTGGGGAGGGGTGGGGGGCTATTGCCAGTTCCATTGGTGAGGTATTAACTAGTCTGGCAGGGGGGTGGGAGCTAAAGTGTCAGGTTAGATGGGTCAGATTCAGGACAGAGAGTGGGAGGTAGAATATTAGTGATGTAGTCAGCGGCTCCGAAAACCAAAGGAAAGGAGGATTAAACGAGGATTGAGTCCCTCTTCATCCATCAGTCCTGACATCCCAGGAATCAGAGTCGACAAAATCTGGAGCTGTACAGCTCTGTCTCCAGTGCTTCAGCAAAATGGTGGGAATCTGCAACAAACCCAAGAAGTGCTGGAGATCCCCAGCAGGAGCATCTGAAGCGGTGACACCTACCAGAAACATTGCAGCCTTGGTCATCTTTTTCGCTGTCCACTAAACCTCCAGTTTTGGCGTCATCTGCAAAATTACTAATACCTCCTGTGTTTACATTCAAATCATTGATATAAATGACGGAAAATAATAGATACAGCACCAATCCTTGTGACACTCCACAGGCCTCCTGTCTGAAAAGCATCCCTCCGCCACCACTCTGTCTTCTACTTTTGAGCCAGTTCTGTACTCAAATAGCTGGTTTCTGCTTTATTCCATGAGACCTAACCTTGCTAACCAGTCTCCATGAGAAAGCTTGCCGAATGCCTTACTAAAGTCCACGTTGATCATGTCGACCAGTCTGCCCTCATCAATCATTTTTGTTACTTCAAAAAACATTCTAACCCCTGGAAAACATAACAGTTACAGCACCAGAGTAATCAGCCCATCGTGTCTGTGCAGATCATAATGCCATCCCAAACTAATTCCATCTGCCTGTAACATGATCCATATCCCTGATAACCTATGCCTGCTTATGTGTCTGTCCGAATGCCTCTTAAACTGTGATTGTTTCTGCTTTTCCCATCTCCCAAGAGAATACATTCTAGTCACTGACCACCTTCTGCACAAGACACTTGTCTGACACAACTCCCTTTAAACTTGCACAGATGTTGTTGGAAATGCTCAGCAGGTCATGCAGCATCTGTGAAAAAAATCAGTTAAAGTTTCAGGTCTGGTCACCCTCAGAAAGGTTCTCGCTGATTTCTCTTCACAGATGCTGCTAGACCTGCTGAGCGTTTCCAGAAGCTTCTGTTTCTCTTCCTGGTTTACAACATCTGCAGTTCCGGTTTTCATAGCCTTTAAACTTGCTCCCTCTCTTAAATGTGTGGCTCTAGAATTTGCCATTTCCACCTTGGAAAAAAGATTTACGTTTTCGTTTGGATTCCCCTACCCTGGGAAAAAAGAAACCATGACTAGTCACCCTATCATTGATCCTCATAATTTGATAAAGTTCGATTAAAGCCACCTAACGTGTCCAGTGCTGCTGGGAAATAGCCTCAGCTTATTCACACTCTCCCTATGGTTCAAATGTTCCAATCTGGCAACACCCTTGTAAATCTTTTCTGAACTCTTTCAAGTTTCCCAACATCTTTCCTATAGCAGGGAGACTGGAATTGAAAGCAGCGGGCATTCCAAAAGTGGCCAAGCCAATAAACTGTACAACCGAAACATGATCTCCCAGCTCCTGTACTCAATGCACTGCCCAATAACAGCTAGCATACCGCACACCACCTTCACCGACCTGTCTACCTTCAACTACACTTTCAAGGAACTATTAACCTACACTGCACGGTCTGTTTGTTTGTCAATACTTCCCAAGAACTTGCCATTAAGAGGTTGAGTCATATACTGGTAACATCTTTCTGAAATCAGGGAGACTACAATTGAATGCAGTATTCTAACACTGGCCTGACCAATGCCCTACTCAGCCACAACGTGACCTCCTAACCCCTATACTCAGTGACAGAATCCCTGCAGTGTGGAAGCAGGCCTTTCGCCCCATGAGACCATACCAACCATCGGAACAGCATTCCACCCTAACTCTGTAACCTACCATTACCCAAAGCTAATCCACCTAACCTGCATGGCTTTGGATTTGTGGGAGGAAATTAAGAGCACCCAGAGGAAGCCCACGCAGACACACAGGGAGAATGTGCAAACACCACACAGACAGTGGAGTCGAACCAGAGTCCATTTATTGACCAGCACATTCCATTCAATGTTAGTGTCCCAAATTCCATGTTCAGCACCTGATCTCCCTGAAACTTTCCAGGAACTATGCAGTTGTTCTGAGCCCTTCAGAGGGAATTAAGGTGAGGAGGACAAAACACAAACAGGGTTGAGTTGTAGATCTATAAAATAACTCTCCATCTTCCTCCCCGTCTCCCCCCCCCCCCCCGCTCTGTCTGTTCCCCCCCTCTTTGTCGTCGCCCCACCCCCTCATGGGTCGTCCTCCCCTCTGTCGGTCTGATCCCCCATTTGTTGCCCCCTCGGTCTGTCCCTCCTCTCTGTCGTTTACCCCCTCCAATGGGTTGCCCCTCTCCTGTCAGTCGCACCCCCCCCCCCTGTCGGTTGCCCCCTCCTGTCAGTCGCCCACCGCGTCTCTCCCCCCCCAACCATCAGTCGCACCCTCTGTTCCCCTCCCCTCTAATCCTACTTTCTGTCCCCACCTGTTTCTGTGCCACCCCTGTCTATCCCCCCTCTCTTTCCCTACCCATTGCTGTCCCACCCCTGCCAATCCACCCACTCCCTGTCTGCCTACCCTCCCTCCCAAACCCCTAGTTCTGTACTCCCCCACTGGAGGGAAAATATCTTGTCTATTTACCCTATCCATGCCCGGCCTGATTTTTAAAATCTCTTTTAGATCACTGTCTAGCCTCTGAAGCTCCAGAGAAAACAGCCTATCCAACCCTGGCAACATGCTATACTTCTTTTCTGACCTCTTTCAGATGGATGTTCTTAAACATGATAGGAAGGAGAACAGAATTTGATGGAATATTGCAAAAGTTGCCGAATCAATGTCCAGTACAGCCGCAATATGACCTCCCAACCCCTATACTCAATGCTCTGACCAATAAAGACAAGCCGGCCAACCGCCGCCTTCACTATTCGATTTACTTGCTACTCTACTGTCAAGGAACTATGAACCTGCACTCCCAAGGGCTCTTTGTTTAGCAGCACTCCCCAGGAACTTACTATTAACTGTAAAGGCCTGCTAAAGTTTGCTTTTCCAAAATGCAGCACCTCACATTTTTCTAAACTGAACTCCTCAGCCCATCACCCATCTGATCTAGATCCCCTTGCACTCTGAGGTAATCTTTTTCCCTGTCTACCACACCTCCCATTTTGGTGTCATCCGCAAACTTACTTACAATACTTATGTTCACATCCAAATCATGGATATAAATGGCGAAAAGTAGTGGATCCAGCACCGATCCTTGTGACACTCCACTGGTCACAGGCCTCCAGCCTGAAAAGCACCCTCTGCGTTCTACTTTTGGGCCAGTTCTGTACTCCATACGATCTAACCTTGCTGACCAGTGAGGAACCGTGTCGAACGCCTTACTGAAGTCCATGTAGATCATGTCCATGTAGATCATGTCCATGCTCTGACCTCAGCAATCCTCTTTGTTACTTCTTCAAAAAAACTGAGTCAGATTCATGAGCCATGATTTCCCATGCACAAAGCTGTTATTAATATCCAGGATTTAACTCTGTACATTGGGGTCTGCGTTACCCAGTTATAGGTGTTAATATTCGGGATGAAGTTCAAGTACGGCAGCATTTTGTCAGTGACTGTGTATTGAGTCTTGTTAATGTCACCAACACAATTGAGTTCCTTTTTGAAAGGCGGTCCCCGTATCCCTTGCCCACCAGGAAATGGTGGCAGTGTCCTTACCTCTGGACCAGGAGGATCGGGCTCAGAGTTGAGGAACAGCATCTTTGAAGAGGCTGATTAGAAAACCTGCCCAAGCCACCAGGCCATACTGTCTCCCAGCTGTCCCTGCCTCAGCCTCTAAACAGAACCTTCCTGTAGTTTCTCTCCTGTCAGACTCTCCCATTGCTCAGTTTGTCCAGGATCCCCTCCTGCTGCTGCACTGCTCCTGTCCCTCACTGACCTGTCCATCCCCTAGTGTCGTTCACATTCATTCATTGTTTACAATCCCATTACCCCAGTTCTCCAGCTCCGCCCCTTCCCGTCCATAGAGACGGCTCAGTGATTAGCACTGCTGCCTCACAGCACCAGGTACCCGGTTTTGATTCCAGCCAAACCCGGAGTTTGTGCATTCTCCCTGTGTCTAAGCGGGTTTCCTCTGGGTGCTCCGGTTTCTGCCCACAATCCCAAAGATGTGCAGGGCAGGTGAATTGGCCATTTTAAATTGCCCATAATATTAGTTACATTAGTCTGGGGTAAATATAGGGTAGGGGAATGGGTCTGTGCAAGTTACTGTGTGGAGGGTCGGTATGGACTTGTTTGGCCGAAGGGCCAGTTTCCATACTGTAGGGATTCTGATATATTGGGCAGCAGCTGCTGTCAATCACCCGGACTCCTGTATGATCGGGAGCACGTGCTGTAGGAGAGGAGACCAGTGTATGGACGCAGTGCTGGCCTATTGTGGGAATATGCACAGTACGGGTCAGTGCCTGGGATGGAGGCTGTGGGTGTATCGGATTAATCTGTCATTGGCATCTTCCGGAGCAGGACCCAGGAGAATGGCCCCTTTCCTGGCCCCCCTGCCATGTGATCAGACTATCAGTGGTGCAGCATTTTGCAGAAAGTTATCAGAACTCTTTTTTTTTTGTGAAGATTCAGGGTTTTTGTGGAAAGTGACAAGGATGGACCTGCAATTTGAGTTCTAATTTGGTTCATTTTAGTAAGACGGGTTTCGGCCAGAGTGTGCAGGAAGCAGTGTATGCAGGGTGGTTGTCATCAGAGGATTCACCAACAACTCCCCTCACCTCCCCGCCCCCCCCCGCCCCCCCCCCCCCTTCCGCTGGACTCAGAATCAGACTCATTGGTTTGGTTCTTAGTCCACAGACAAGAGCTAGGAAACTGAATTCAAAGAGAGGACAGAGTGTGTGAGAACCAGGTGTGGAGGAAAGGAGTGAGGAGGTTGGTTTGGTTTTCAGTTCACAGAAGAAAGAAATTGTTAGATTGAGAGTTAAAACTTTGGGAAACATGAAACTACAATTTAATACTATAATTGTCTTCTAAAGATCCATCCTGTATTAATATGGTGAGTTGTTTTCTCAGTTGTAGGATACTGAAAGGGTGGATTTGTGGATGAGAAATTCAAATTGAACTTCATGTTCAGATCTGATAGTTACTTGATCTGTGCCGATCTGAATATTCATTGGCCTTTTCCTGTGGAAGGAAAGGTGTGTATTCTGTCCGTGGGCGAATATTCCAAATCTCAGTGTGACTGGAAAAACTACTGAGACACAGCCAAGTCCATGTTAGGGTGGTGACTGTGGAGAAAGAGTTCGTTTGTGTTTATAAGTCTGAAAAATCATGGCATGTTTCCCAGGAAAAATTAAGCCACAGCTTTGCTTTGTAGAAGGACAAGTCTTTAATTAACCATACAACCAGAAAGACACAAGGATACCTGCACCATGGGAAACACTATGAAAACGGGATTGTTGTAAAGGAGTTCATTCTCGATCATGGACTGTAATCCATTGGCGTTGTCACGTCGGTTCCAGCGCCGTGGGGAAACACTGGAAATATGAGGAATGCAGTGTAGGTTTCAGTTATTAAACTGTAAAAAGTGCAGAACAATTTACAAGGAAGTTGTCAGGGCTCAGGGGTCTGAGTTATAGGGAGAGGTTGGACAAGCGAGGATTTTTTTTTGTTTAGAGCAGAGGAAACTGAGTGGGTACTGTTCTAGAAGTGTGTAAGACCATGAGAGGCATGGGTAAGGTGAATGCATTCAGTCTTTTTCCCAGGGAATCAAGGACTGGAGAGCATCAGTTGAAGGTTAGAGGGGAAAGAATAAAAGAGAAGTTGAGGGGCAACTGTTTTACACAGAGGGTGGTATGTATATGGAATGAGCTGCCAGTGGAAGTGGTTGAGGTGGGTACATTAACAACAGGTAAAAGACATTTGGACAAATACATGGATAGGAAAGGGTCAGAAGCAGGTGGGCCAAGTGCAGGGAAATGGGGTTAGTGTGGATGGACATTCTGGTCAGCATGGGCCAGTTTGGGCCAAAGGGCCTGTCTCTGCTGCAGGACTCTGACTCCAAGTATATTTACTATTTCTCCGGCTATCTCTGGGAGCACCCTGGGATGTATTCCATCAGGGCAAAGAGACTTATCTACCTTTAGCTCCATTAGCTTGCCCAGCTCTAATGCTTTGGTGATAATCGTTGTTTCATGGTCCTCACCTTCCTCAGTCTCCTTATCAATTACTGGCATGTTCTTCGTATCCTCCACTGTGAAGACTGACTGCGGTGTACTCATTCCTAAACCCTGCTGGATAAGAATAACTTGGTACAGAACTCTGAGAGGTCTTCTTTGAGTCTTTATTGATGAGACATGGCAGTTACCTGGATAGTATACATGCAGAACACCTCCAAGCAGCATCAGGTAACTCCCCACCTGTCCGATGTAAAGCTCCCATTCTTTATACCTTTTGTGGTTTGGGACTTTGAATAGAGAGTCTCTCTCAGTATTATCTCCATGGCAACGGTCAGTTAGAAAGTCTAGTTCAGTTTCGCACTTTGTGGTTAAAACATACACCCCTGCGGCTCCCTCAAGTATCTGACAGGCACTTCAGTTTCAGTGGGGCTGTACATCAGGATTCTGATATGGAGGAGCCGGTGTTGGGGTGGGGTGGACAAACTTCTAAATCACACAAGACTAGGTTATAGTCCAGCAGGTTTATTTGGAAGTACAAGCTTTTGGAGTGTGCTGTGATTTGTAACTTGATCAGGATTATCTCTACGGTGACAGTTAAGTGCTTCAACAATTACAGAGACCATATGTTCCCCACACAATAGGTTCCTCTCTAGCAGTGTAAACTGCTATTCCGGCCCTGGGGACAGTTACTCATCACTTTTCTCCCCCAATCCCATCTAGCTTTCTGTTGATCTTTAAAGTTTCTCTAATCTCCTAGTTTCTCCGTAGTCTTTGCCAATTTGTATGCCTTCTATTACAATTTGATAGACTCCCTTATTTCCTGAGCCACCCATGGCAGATTACTCCTTTTTCCTACAGTCCTTCCTTTTCACTGATATATACTTTCGCTGAGCACTTCGAAAAATTCCCCGTTGTCCGTCAACTTTCCCACGGTACAGTCTTTGCTTCCAGTCTACATTAGCCAACTCCTGCCTCATCCTATTGTAGTCTCCTTTGTTTAAGCATTGGATCTTGGATTGGATCTAATCTTCCAGCTTTCCAGCTGTGTTCTAAGTTCAACCAGATTTATCAGAAGTCTTTTACCAGATTACGAGGTGAGGCGAAGTTTCCTGGGTGTTTTGTGTTACATTGTCGTATTAAAGTATAGGATGGATGTTCACAACAGAGTATTCTGGACGGTGTGAATGTCCTCACAGTCTGAAACCATAAATCACTGTCTCCCCTCAGTTTAAAATTGCAAAATCATTATCTCCCACTTGCTTCCTCACTATCTAAGTTTGGAACAGTAATCCACCTGACTAGCCTGCTTTTTCCAAAATCTCCTTTGGTGAAGGTGGTGAGTTTTGGATGCAGCTTTCCAGTTATTACCGTAAGAAGATGAGCACTGGGCACAGGAGAGGCAATGCAGCCCTTCGAACCAGCCCCACCATTTAATACGGTGATGATTGAGCTCACCTCGGTCTCAGCTGGGTTTTCCCACCTGCTCTCTCTCACCCTTCATCTCATTGCAAATTCAACATCTGTATCTCTTCATTAAATCTGCTCATTGTCCTGGCATCCACCACATTTTGAAGAGGGAATGCCACAGATTTGCAACACATTGAGATAGGTACATTCTTCTTCATGAGAATAGAGTCCCTATTGTGCAGAAACAGGGTATTCATCCATCGAGTCCACACCAGCCTATGATGAGCATCCCATTCAGACCCACCCTGTCCCTGTAACCCTGCATTTCCCTTGGCTAATGGCCTAACCGGCACATACATGGACACTGTGGGAAATTTAGCATGGGCAATTCATATAACCTACACATCTTTGGACTGTGGGAGGAAGCTCGAGCACCCTAGGAAACCCACGCAGACATGGTGAGACCGTGTAAACTCCTCACAGTCGCCTCTGGCTGAAATAAAACCCGGGTTCCTGACGCTGTGAGGCAGTGGTGCTCACCACTCAGCTACATCTGCTTAAAATCTGCTACCCTTTATTAACCTCCCCACCCCGCAATCTATGTTCCTTACGTCAGAAATCAGGTTGTGGAAGCAGATGTCTCAGTAAAATCCCGTGACAGCCCACATGTCCTGTGTGTCTGAATGGGGATCCTATACACAACACCCTCCAGCCCACACCTTTCATTCACTATCCAGAAACATGTCTCCAGTGGCTTCATGGGGGCTACAACTCCCACAATCCCTGAGGCAGGGACCACACATGTGCGGGGAAGCCCAGAACTGCACATGTACAGAATATGGGCGGATTTTGGAGCATGTGCTTTGGGGTAATTAGCGGAAAGCATTTGACACTGTGATTGGCTGGAGGAGGAACCAATCAGCTTGTAGGATTAACGGGTTGGGGGAGTCAAAGGGTCACCACACCCACATGGGCCCAAGTTCCATCCCCAACTTGTCATAATGCTGGGAATCGACCAATGGGAAACAAAGAAGGATCTGACCCATTCTCCCAGACTGAAGGTTCCTCTTCTGTCCAGGATCTGCCCCCTCCCTTTCTGTTTCCTTGTGTTTCATTCTGCTGTTACATTATTGACTTGCAGCAGCTGAAGGGAAAGGAAGTGAACCCAGAAAGGGTGCAGAGTCTAACCAGGACAGGAAGTGGTGACATGGATCTGTTTATCAGTAACTCCATGAGAATGGGGGCGGGTACATTAGGGACAGCAGAGGCAGAATGGTGGGAGAGAGTAAGTGGGCTGGAGGGTTACAGCTTTTGCAGAAGAAAGGGAAAGAAGATTTCCAGAGAAGCTAGAATTGTCTGCTCTGAATTTCTAACCTGTACATATTTGTTTATTCAGGGTGCTTGATGGTGAAGATTTGCAGACTGAAATCTCAAACTCATGTGCAGATCGTGATTAAGTTAACCAGCATTTGAAGAACCAAAGATGGAGAATAACTTGGCCAAAATCCTGTACACTCTCCTTCCCAGCATTGTCGGTCTCTCTGCGCCAAATGGACTGTGAATGTTTCAAGACAGCAGCTCACTCCCATCTTCTCAAGGGTAACTAGAGATGGGGAATAAATGCTGGCTGAGCCAGTGATGCCCATATCCTGGAAATGGTTTCTATATCTAGTTGCTGAAACCCCGTTGATGTTACTGCAGGATGGTGAGGGATGCTGAGTGCATCCTCCAGGAGGCAGCACCATCACATTACCCCTGCCTACACCCACACAGTAACACCGCAACGCCACTGGTACAAAAGGCAGTGAAACCAAAGGAGGACTTAGATATAGTTCTTCGAGGTAAAGTCATGAAAGGGGATTGGAACACAGCAGGAACAGGAGACTGAGCTGGATGGTCAGCTGTTTCCCATTGAATGGTGGAGCAGGATTGAAAGGCCGAATGGCCTCCTTCTACTATCTCTCCTGTATGTATATAGCCATGGAGCCCGGCTAGGAAGAAGTAGGCAGGGCAGGGATTCTCTAGGCGAATGCACTTCCACACCCGGTTTCAGTGAGGGATGGTTTGATGGATTTTATTTAACATTTGTCTTTAACACAAGGTTTGTGAATTTGGTTTTAAAATATTGTAGCTATTTATTCCACAATAAATAAAACTAAAAGAAAATAAATGAAACTATCTGAATATAACAGTTTTTAAAATTTCAAACGCCCTGTAAAACAAATCCTGTCTACTCCCGGACACCATCAGTTTCCAGTTACTCAAGCTCCAGGGAAATATTCCCTCCCTGTCTGAACCTTTGGTTTGATTTAACTGCTTTTCAGTTCTGGTTCTGTGAGCTGTGAAGTGTTCTTTATTCCCCATTTCTCTGACCCGGACGTGGTATCTCACACACAGCTGAGCAACCTTCCCACCATCAACATCATCACCCCCATTACCCCATTTTGGTTCACATATAATCACCAGCAGTAAACCACCCATGTAACCAATTGAATATTTATAAACAACGCCCCTTACAGGCAAAGCAAACCATTATAAATGACAAAGTGGGAAGGGATCAAATCAAAGTAGAGTTGGGAGTGAGGAGGCAGCGATGGAGATAAAGCACTGTATCCACTGCGGTACCCATCTCTATCTAAAGGCAGCGGGAGAATTGATAAAAACTACGTGCTCCTTCTCCAAGGACACCCTGTTGTATCTCCTTTATCCTCAATCATAGAATGGAATCCCGACAGTGTGGAAGGAGAGCATTGGCCCATCAAATCCCACCAACTATCCAAAAAGCATCCCATCTGGAGCACTTCACCCCTGTAACACTGCATTTCATATGGCTGATCCACAGAGTCTGAACAATCCTGGACACTGTGGACAATTTAGCATGACTGATCCACCTAACCCACAAATCTTTGGACTGTGGGAGGAAACCAGATCACCTGGAGTGGACCCACACTATCCTGGGGAGAATGTGCAGACTCCACACAGGCTGTTGACCAAGGCTGGACTCTAACCTTGTACCTGGTGCTGTGAAGCAGCAGTGCTATAGAGCAATTTAAATCAAAACAGATGACCCCTGCTCATTGATGTTTGTGGAGACTCATTGCCCAGAGAGACATGCTGAGATTCAGAAAGAGACAATATGAATTCAGTCAACTCCTGCCGAGTTAATGTGATTAACAACAACATCAATACTCCAACAGTATCATCAGACCTCGTACCTACTCTATCATTTACGATTTTTAACCCATGGGAAGTTTGTTACCAGCTCGATGACAGCCATAATGCTCTGACCACTTTGACAGAGCCAGTGCTTGTCAGTTCTCATAGTTATCAATAGATTGTATCTAAACAGGATGCCCCACAACAGGAAGTGCACTGACACTCAATGCATGTAAGGCAAGGTCATTTTCCTAAAACCACTCGCGTCTGGCAATACCATTGAATGTATTTTATACAGGAGTCTTTCAGTCTCAATTGCCAGTTCCAGTCCATGAAGCAGCCAGTAACACGCCCCAGTGAATTGAATTCTAACAGCAGCATTGCCCTGGCAGGAGAGATTGAGGAGCTTGAAGCTGTCTTCTCTGGAGTATCTAAACATGAAACACTTCAAATGAACAAAAATCTTCAAGAGTTCGAGAGAATGTATACAGGAAGGAAGTGCTCCTAGGCTGGTGTGCCTGCAATGAAATAAACACTAACTACGGTATCTTTACCCAGCATCCCCTTTAGCTGCATAAATGTTGAAGATTTATTTGCTGCTCTCTCCATCACTCCCATTTTTCACTGCTGTAATGTTGATGACTGTGCAAATATATAAAATTTAATTTAATCCATCCCAAAGCCTCTCTGTACCTGTGCCTCACTTGTGTTCACCGAGACACTCATTCAATCTGACCTCTTTGTAAACCCTGCTCTGATATTTCCTTAGAGGGCTCAGAATTAATTATTCACAGAATTGTTACTGTACAAAAGGAGGCTGATTGGCTGATCAGCTCTCCAAAGGATCACCTCACTGACTGCTATTCTTCTCCCTTTACCCCATAAACCTTCCCATTCATCCTCTTCCAATAACACCGGCGAGTTCACAACTAACCACAGCGATCAGATTTATTTTGTTTGTTCATGGGATCACGGCATCACTTGCTGGGGCAGCATTTGTCATCCATTCTGACTGCACAAGAAATGGTTCAGAGTCAACCCCATTATTCAGGGTCTGGATTGACATGTCGGCTGGACCAGGTCAGGAGTAACACAGTCTCCCAGACCCAATGATATGAAGAGTTGATTTCTGGCCTACTATCTTATTTCTGAAACGATAATGAATAATGTTTGCCTTTGAATTAAAAGAGAAAGACGAAAATGTGTTTTATTCTGATTGAGCCCGTCCTCCTGTGTCTCTCAGTTGTTATTGACAGTCTCATTCCCCTCGCACCAGAACCTGTTCCAGAGAGTGTTACAGAAATAGCAGAATGGTCAGCTGCAGCTGGTCACCTGACCGGTCACTGGACCCAAAGGTTCACTCTCCACAGATGCTGCCAGATCTGCTGACTTTTTCCAGCAATTTCTGTTTTTATTTCTGATTTCCCAGCATTTGCAGATGTTTAGTTTTTCATATTCATCTGGTCTGTTGCAGAGGAGTTTATTGATGAAATTAGAGGGTTTTGCAAGTTGTACGTTAGGTCACACATCAGCTATGATCATCATGAATGGCAGAGAAGGGTTGTGGGGCTGAATGGCCTCCTTCTGTTCCAATGAAAGTTATCCATCGGCAGCTTGTGGTAACATTTCCCCTCACTGCTCACTTCACCCTCCATGTCTAACACACTGTTACTGACTGAACAAACCTCCTGTGTTTGAACTAAACCTGCTAATGTTCAGTGGCTCCTCCTGCCTCCTGGGTTTAACTCTCATCATGGAATGCTGTCTTGTATTACTGCGGGAATGCCCACAAGGACTCAGCCTGGAGTCTGTATCCCCTGGGATCCACGAACCCCATTTATTTCCTCCTTCCTCTCTCATTCTGGCTATTGAACTCTCAGTTTCAATCCATTCTCTTGTCATGCTCTTCAACATGCCCATGTGGGTGGACTAGAGGCAGCTGGGATTTAATGAAGGGAAATGGGAATTAGGCGGAAGCATGAGGAGAGGTGACAGCAAAGACAGTTCTCATTGTAACGGCAGAGTTTCTCCATGACCCAGTGAGTGCTGCAACACCTGAGACTGGGGGGGGAGCCAGATTCAATCAGGGATTTGGGGAAACACTCAGACACTGACCTGTCCATCTGGTGTTAACTCAGACAGAGAGAATGAAAGATACACATTAGATTGCAACTTTGATGATCTGGGGCAATGAAACATGCTTCCGACCTGATGATTTCAACCTCAAATCTCTGAAAATACAAACACAAAGCTTCCCATTTGTACCAGGTTGTCTCTCAGCCTCCTGTTTTCTTGAGAAAAACATTTGGAGCCGTTCAGCCTTTTCTTGTAATTATAACCTCTATGTTCCTGTAAGATTTGTAATGAAACCTTTATTGTTTTCCTGTCCCTTGTGAGTGATGGCAGCAGCAGAAACAGTCCTGACCTGTGAGGAGTTTCAGTTGGAATATTGATATTTACAAATTCGTTCTCACCCTCACATACAGTGTGAAATTGAGGTAAAAACAGAAGGATAGGAGTGAGTGAGAACCCACAGAAACACACAGGCAGCATGTGTACCTGAGCTGAACGAACCAAGCATTAGGAAAATGTGACAGCAATCGCAACCATTTATAATCGCATAATTCTGCAGGTGTAGACAGAGGCTATTCGGCCCATCAAGTCGGTAATTACCTGCTCTCCTACCCTACCTCCGTAACCCCACATTTACCATGGCCAACCCAACGCGCCAAACCTGCACTCTCCAGGCCATGTTAGCACGGCCAATAAAGCAAACCTGCACATCTGTGGGAGGGTCACAAATTACATCCAAATGCTCGGAATTGTGGATGAAAGCTCACAAATACTTGACTGACGCAAATTCTCTGTTTCCAAAATAAAATCTGGGGGAAACTGCAGCCAGAAAGATTTCCCATTATCTCTGGAGGAACAGAATTCAAAATTTGTGCCATTGACCCGGGGGGAGTGAAAGTTACAGTGGTCAGGGAACTATCAGAAATGTTCGAGTAAAAAATGAGGTCTGCAGATGCTGGAGATCACAGCTGCAAATGTGTTGCTGGTCAAAGCACAGCAGGTTAGGCAGCATCTCAGGAATAGAGAATTCGACGTTTCGAGCATGAGCCCTTCATCAGGAATAAGAGAGAGAGAGCCAAGCAGGCTGAGATAAAAGGTAGGGAGGAGGGACTAGGGGGAGGGCGATGGAGGTGGGATAGGTGGAAGGAGGTCAAGGCGAGGGTGATAGGCCGGAGTGGGGTGGGGGCGGAGAGGTCAGGAAGAGGATTGCAGGTTAGGAGGGCGGTGCTGAGTTGAGGGAACCGACTGAGACAAGGTGGGGGGAGGGGAAATGAGGAAGCTGGAGAAATCTGAATTCATACCTTGTGGTTGGAGGGTTCCCAGGCGGAAGATGAGGCGCTCCTCCTCCAGCCGTCGTGTAGTTGTGTTCTGCCGGTGGAGGAGTCCAAGGACCTGCATGTCCTCGGTGGAGTGGGAGGGGGAGTTAAAGTGTTGAGCCACGGGGTGATTGGGTTGGTTGGTTCGGGCGGCCCAGAGGTGTTCTCTGAAGCGTTCCGCAAGTAAGCGGCCTGTCTCACCAATATAGAGGAGGCCACATCGGGTGCAGCGGATGCAATAGATGATGTGTGTGGAGGTACAGGTGAACTTGTGGCGGATATGGAAGGATCCCTTGGGGCCTTGGAGGGAAGTGAGTGTAGAGGTGTGGGCGCAAGTTTTACATTTCCTGCGGTTGCAGGGGAAGGTGCCGGGGGTGGAGGTTGGGTTGGTGGGGGGTGTGGATCTGACAAGGGAGTCACGAAGGGAGTGGTCCTTGCGGAACGCTGATAGGGGAGGGGAGGGAAATATATCCTTGGTGGTGGGGTCCGTTTGGAGGTCTTGGTGGTGGGGTCCGTTTGGAGGTGGCCTTGACCTCCTTCCACCTATCCCACCTCCATCGCCCTCCCCCTAGTCCCTCCTCCTACCTTTTATCTCAGCCTGCTTGGCTCTCTCTCTTATTCCTGATGAAGGGCTCATGCTCGAAACGTCGAATTCTCTATTCCTGAGATGCTGCCTAACCTGCTGTGCTTTGACCAGCAACACATTTGCAACTATCAGAAATGTAACAGGTTGTGAGTAGGTAGGTGTCAGACAAGGACAGAAAGGCAGTCTGTCACATAGGCGAAGGCAGGAGAGATTAAACAGCAGAAATGGTAGTCCCTCAAGGCCAAGGGGAATAGATTTAGGGCTGGGAAAGAAACAAGGAAACAAGATATGCAGCTGCCAAAGAAATACTTTGAGAAAATAGGTTATAACAACATAGAGGACAGCGTCTACAGTCTGAAATTGTTGCTCTCATTGGTGAGTACAGAACGCTGTAAAGCCTGAGTCATTCTATCACAGCCAACACATGGAGGATGGGCCAAGTGACTTTGATCTGTGCTGTAACTTTCTGATAATTTTATTCTGACATTTGGAGCTCAAGTCTAATGATGTTTAACTTCTCAAATTGGACTGGAGTTTAATATTCTGGAGAAATGTCAAATAAATCACATTTATCCCATTCTGCAGAACTTAGTCCATTGCCCTGCACGTTCCAACATTTCAGTTCCATCCACGTACTTTTATTCAAATGTAATGCTGGTAACTGCCTCTGTCACCCCATCAGTGAGATCCTGCTCTCCACCATCTCTGAGGGAAATAAATTCTCCTTTCCTCTTTTTTTCTGAGAATTATCTTCAATCTAAAACCTCTAGTTCCTGATGGCTCTGTTAATGAATAGCTGCTTCCTATCCATTCTACCTGGATTCTTCAGCATTTCATCACATCAATTAAATCTCAGTTCATCTTCCTTGGGACCCCCCCCCCCCCCCCCCCCAACCTATCCAATCTTTCCTCAGAGCAGAAATTCTCCAATCAGAGAAACATTCTGATCAATCTTCTCTGTCCCCTCTCTGGTGTGATCACATCAATCCTGGAATGCGGGGACTAAGAGTGAGTGCAGTACTTTAGCCGTGGTCAAACTAGTGTTCCAGTGTCACCTCCGTGTTCTTGTGGTTGTTGCTGATACAAGAAGTGTCCTGGTTTTCCCACATGGAACTGAATGTGCACTACATGGGGCTGGGATTCCCTACCATGTGTTTGTTTGTTAACTAATCCTAAATTAACTTCACATTTCAGATACCCACCAATAAATTTCGTCCATTATACTCAAGTCACCTTACTTTTAATATCTCTTTAAAATTATTACTAACACAACAGGTTTTAATTTGCTGAATAAGTATTCCGGTGTCTTCACTGGTACAATCACTTGAAGATTATCTTTACCTTCAGCTACATGTGGCGAATTGAACACTGATTGTAAACATATTAATATCAAATGGACTTCAGTTTTATGATGATTCATCCAGTCTGACATTCTTGTTGATTAATATCTTGGAGAGAACTGTCCTCAGAACTCCAGCTGTGCTCTGACTTCAATCACAACTGGTTGTGGTGGACTGCAGATCTTAGATCTGTTCCGTTGTTTACTGGATTATTTCGCTCTGTCTATCACTTGCTGCTTATGCTGTTTGGTAACTTCATCAGGTGAACACCTCATTTTTAGGTATTCATGCTGCTATTACTGACATGCCCTCCTGAATTCTCTCAGTTGAATGAGGGCTGATCCTCTGGTTTGATGGAAGGAGGGAGGTTGGGGAATATGCAGGGCCGTGATTCTGTAAGCTTTGTTGGAGTACGACTCTACTGTTGTTGGAAGGCAAGAGCTAAACTCTTGCACTGTAAACCCGATGTACAAGAAGCTACATGCAGTATCCTGAACACTGATAGGCCAAGAGATGAAATACGAGCAACGCTGTACAATGATGCAGGATCACAACTGCAGCAAGGGGAGATTAAGATCCAACTTGACATAGGAGTAGGGAAAGAAGCAGCTGATCAGATTGTCTCCTTCATAGTCACAAAGAGACTCTGTGAGATTATTGTCCTGTTGGGTGTGAGGATGGAGGAGGTTGGGGAGATGAGGAGCTCTTCAAAGGAAACTAATCTGCCTGAGAGTTATGGGATCGACTTGATTGCTAGGTATTTAACAGAAAGGTAATTGAAACTGTTCTTATCCCCAAAAGATAACAAGACTGATGGTGTTTACAATCATGATCAGAAACAAACCTCAGAATACATGGTTCATAGATGAATGTCAATAGCCCATCAACATCCAGCTCCTGCAATTATTCAGCAAATGTATGTGTGATTAACCAGTCCTGATGTCAGTCCTGATGTACCAGAAAATCGCTGTTTACTCGGTGTAGATGGACAGTGATGTGGGGAAGTATTGGCCGAGTGATATTGTCGCTGGACAGTTAATCCAAAGCCCCAGATAAAGTTCTGGAGACCTGAGTTCAAAGCCTACTGCAGCAGATGGGGGAATTTGAATTAATTTTTAAAAAACTTGAAAATTTAAGAATCTAATGATGACCATTAATCGATTGCCAGAAAAGCCCATCTGGATCACTAATGCCCGTTCAGGAAGGAAGCTGCCATCCTTACCTGGTCTGGCCTACATTGTGACTTCAGACCCACAGCAATGTGGTCGACAGTTCAGAAATGTTGTGAACATTTCCAAAACGAAGTTCTCGATATGCAAAACTTTATGAACTGCCAAAACCGTTGCTCATTACTTGGTGTGAAAAAGAGAAAAAAAATCATCCAACTGTGGTTATGAGTAAATTGACTGGTATCTCAGCAGGATGGATGCCTGAATGAATCCCTTCCCCCCCACCCCCCACCCCCCCCCCCCCACACACACACACACAGAGCAGGTGAACAGCTTCTCCCCAGTCTGACTGGTTTGGCCAGTTTCCAGGTGGGATAGGCAAAGAATTCCCTTTTGACATTCCCCACATTTCCAGAGTCTGTCCCTAGTGTGGCTGCACTAGTGTTTTGCCATTTCAGATAAATGCTGGCAGACTGCTATACACACCCTCACCACCCCCTCCATATATATATATACACACACACACACACACACACACACACACACACACACACACACACACACACACACACACACACACACACACACACACACACACACCCCAGAACCCAGTATAAAGCAGTAAACATTATCTCCTGCTGTGGAAGGACAGACTGTATTGGTCTGAGTAGGAACACTGAACAGATTTACCTAAATGACAACTTAATCGGTGACCACAGCAAGTTAAGCAAGTCCAAATAAAATGCATTATTGCACAGAGAGAGGCCCATCAAATCCAAGCTGGCTTTCTGTAGCAGAATCCCATATTCTCCCTCCTCATATGTCCCACAAACTTTGCAAGTTTATTTCCCTCAGATCTGATATAATTGTTTTTATCAATCATTCATCTTCTCCTCTGCCTGCACCACCATAATAGGTAATGTTCTGCATATTTCTAGCCAATACAGACAGCAGAAACACTTGTTCATGTCCCTCTGTCTCAAAACCTTACATCTGATCTTAATTCTTGTACCATCGCCTATCGAATACAGATATTTTTGTCTGCTATATCTAGGTCTGTTATAATCTTATACAGCTCTATCAAAAATATATTTAGCTTGTTTACTTCAAAGAAAATAGCAATTTCTTCAAATCAATCCAATGATTGCATTTTCTTCATCAGTGAACCACTCCAGTAAGTCTGTACTCCACATCCTGAAGATCACTCATATCTTTCATTGTTGATGACTATTTTGTTCCACAAATCCAGACGATGCAAGTTTTCTGCACAACAGCAGTAGCTTTATTATCGGACAGCCGGCGAGAGTTTTAAAGCATCTCTAAAGTAGCAAAGTGCCTACTTGTAGAGACTCTTCTTCATGAATCTCTGCCTTACCCACAGAGACAGTATATTTAATAGGAATTAGACAAAGGCATATCAGTCACATGGGCGATTGTCATTACATAGTTTAAAGCAGGTAATTATGACCTTACAAAGCTTGATGAATGGCGATGTCCTGTGATAACGTATGAATGGATTACAGAAACTGATTATCGTAATATTCATGATTATGTGTTGGTGGGAAGAGATTAAGGCTGGAGGGTTCTTCCTTCAGTAAATGGGGAATTCACTTACCTATGCTAATATGGAGGGGAGGTAAGACAATGGGAGCTTGTTAGATGATTATAACTGTTATCTCTTATAATCCTTTCCAAAACCTTTCCTACAATGGAAGGAAGGCTCACTGGTCTATAATTACCTGGGTCATGTCTGCTGCCCTTCTTGAAAAAGGGCACAACATTTGCAATCCTCCAGTCCTCGGGTACTAAACCCATTGACAATGATGACTCAAATATCAAAGCCAAAGGCTCTGCTAGCTCTTCCATAGCTTCCCAGAAAATCCTCGGATAAACCCCATGGGGACTTGTCTACTTTCACTCCTTCTAGTATTGATAACACCTGTGTGTAACTAACCTCAATCCTTTCTAGTCTAATATCTCGTACCAAGTTTTGTCCTCTACAATATTCCCCTTTTCCTGTGTAAACACCATTGAGAAATGTTCATTTAGCACTTCTCCGATCTCTGCACGGTCCACACTCAACTTCCCACTTCTGTCTTTGATTAGCCCTATTCCTACCCTAATCATCCTTTTATTCTTCACATACCTATGGAAAATTTCAGGGTTATCCTTTATTCTGTTTGCTAAAGACTGCTCTTGTCCTCCCTTTGTTTTTTTTTAAACTCTCTCTTTAAATCCTTCCTAGCTGATCTGTAACTCTCTATTGCTTCATCTGTACCATTTTGCCTCATCAACACATAAGCCTCTTTCTTCTTCTTAACAAGAGATTCAATTTCTGGAGTAAACCATGGTCTACAAACTCTGTCTGTGCCAGTTGGGTCACCCCACAGCCATTGATTTTCCAAAGACAACAATCCAAGATTTTCCAACCTATCCCAATCCAGGCAACATCCTGGTAAACCTGTTTCCACCTTCCCAAAACCCTTCACATTCTACCTATAATAAGGTGATCAAAACGGCACACAATACCCCAAAGGTGGCCTGATTCTAGGTTGATATTCACTTCCCTGACAGAAGGAGGCAAGCCCTGCCATCCACCTCCTTCACCACTTTCAGGGATCTTTCAGCTTGCAACTGAAGATCCATCTGTTTATCAGTGCTGCTCAGGGCCCTTCCGTTTATTGTATACATTCCTCTTGCTGTGTGTCTTCCAAAACGCATCACCTCACACTTGTCTGAATTAAAATATATCTGCAATTTCTCCACAAAACTTTCTGACTCATCTCTTTCTTGCTGTATCCTTTGACATCATTCTTCACGATTCACAACTTCAACAGTTTGTGCCATCTACAAACTTGCTCATTAAATCTTTTACATTTCCAAACTTTTCATTTACATACATTACAAACAACAGATGGCCCAGGTCTGATCCTTGTGGAACAGCACTAGCCACAGACCTCCAGCCAGCAACATGCCCCTGCACAACTGTTGCTGGGAGAAATATCAAAGAGGAGCCTTGAGTTCTGTGATGAGCAGCATGACCAACGTTTATTCAGAGCTCCTTACTAATGCATGATGGGAGAGGTCTCTCTCTGGCTCCCCCAGATAACTCCAGCATTTTGATGTGTTTATTTCATACGTTCCAGTAATATTTTCCCCCTGACCTGAACTCCAGGGTTTGGAATGTCAGCTCGGATATTTCCGTGTTCCCTTTCACAGTCTCTGATTCTCTCAGCCCATGCAGCTGCTTTGCCAGTTCTTTCACAAATGGTTTAACCCTATCCTTGTCATTGCACATCTCCAGCCCTCCCACTACCACACATCTCCAGCCCTCCCACTACCAAACATCTCCGGCTGTCCCACTACCAAACATCTCCGGCTGTCCCACTACCACACATCTCCGGCCCTCCCACTACCACACCCTGTGGCATCTGCATAGTCCATCCAGTCACTAATTCAAAGGGGGACAGCCCCATACCCTTTGCTGGGGTTGTCCTCAGTTTCATTAGGCTGGTGTGGAGTACTCTAACCCATCGCTGTCCTGTCTCTGAGAGAGCCTTAGTCAGACTAGCTATCAGTGTCTGCGTCATTCCTTCTAGTGTCCCAGAGCTCTGGGGGTGGTATGGAGGAATGGGTATTCTGTTCAGTACCAAACAGGGCACATAGCTCTTTAGCTATGTTCCCTGTAACATTTGTCCCTTGGTCATAATCTGCAGGGGAATGCTTCCACCCAATGAGTAAACCTATTTATTAAAACCCAGTAGGACTTCCTTCCCTGGGACTGGGATGGGTGTGTGTGTCAAATCCATCTGTAATTGTTCCCATGGGCCCCTGGGTCCCTGCTGCTGCCTCCATTTTATCCTGATTGCTTTCCCTGGCTCACACTGTGAACACACTGCACCCCTTCGACAAAACCTTGCTCCCTGTTCTAGGCAAGGATTGTCGTGGATCATCTGCTATTGCATTGTATCCTGCCCCATATGGTTCAGCCCATGATATGTTTTTAATAATGTTTGCCTTATACAGTGTGGTGGCACTGCTGGATCATCCAGACTCTGTCTTGTCCTATTATTGCCCCACCCTTTTCCCATTCCTGTTTCTCCTGTTGTGGGACTGTTTCTGGGAATATCTTTCAACCTTCCTCTCTCACTTCTGTAGCTATGCCCATTGCCATCTCCTCGAATGTCTTCACTGTTTCAGTCAGTATTTTACATACAAGATTATTAAAGGATTCGACATTCTGGAGGCTGGAAGCATGTTTCCGCTGATGGGTGAGTCCCGAACTAGAGGGCACAGTTTAAAAATAAGGGGTAGGCCACTTCGAACAGATTGAGGAGAAACTACTTCACCCAGAGAGTAGTGGGATGGAATGCTCTGCCCCAGAAGGCTGTGGGGGCCAAGTCTCTGGATACTTTCAAGAAAGAGTTGCATAGAGCTATTAAGCATCGTGGAATCAAGGGTTATAGGGATAAGGCAGGAACAGGATACTGATTGAGAATGATCAGCCATCATCATAATGAACGGTGGTGCTGTCTTGAAGGGCAGAACGGCCTACTCCTGCATCTATTGTCTATTCACCCGCCTTCCCCACATACTCACTGCCCTGTTAGTGTGGGGTTTCTACTTTCCTGTGAGCTATAATCTTCATTATTGCTGCTTCACTGGGAAAGTTAGCTGCTTCCACAAACTCTCTGATCTGTCCTTCATGCTCTATGTGCCCCACCAAGCCCAGGCTGTCAATTGGTCATGAACTATACCAAAGGCATGCTGTCTGTCTGTGTATGTGCTGACTCCCTGACCCCTGGCTAATGTCAGTGCTTCTGTCAGGGCTCGTGATGGTTCTGCCATTTCTGGGTAATTCTCGACAAAAGTCCTCCAATAATTGAACAATCCTAAAGTTTGCCTTATCTCCTTCACGGTGTGTGGGTGTATAGTTTTGAAATCATGATCTTTCGTTACACTGGGATTGTCCTCCTTCCTTCCTGATTTGATCGCCCTGATGTGATGTCCCAGGTACGTCTCCCCCTACCTTCCCACGCTCTGTGGGTTAATTTTAAGCTCGGCCTGCCTGATCCAACACAATACTCTGTGTGATATCTGGATATGTTCTTTCTCTCCAACTGAGGTAATGAGGTGCTGGTAAGATTAAATTGACGAACTCCATCAGCCATGTATCGGTGGGATATACTGGAATATTATGGGATCCCTGAGGTAATTGGATCCAGGTCTACTGCTTTCCTCAGACAGTAAATACCAGCTTATTCTGCTGTTCCAGGTCCACAGGATCCCATTCACAATATCAAGGGCTGAGACTGTATCCTGTTGCAATTTTAATCCATTAACTGAAGTGGTGTGGTTCGCTACTGTAGGATACTGTTTAGTGGCGGATTTACTGAGGGAGGTATAATCAATAGTGAGGTGGGATGACCCTTTCGGTTTCTGTGAGTTAGTCTGGGATACTGTTAGTCTGACTATTCCCTGCTTCTCTCAATCTGTTACTGTCACAATGACTGCCTCCTCAGCCCCAGCTTTAATGGGATCCTGTTTGTGTGGGGAGTGAGAGAACCCTCGATCTTTACAGGATCTACAGATAACAACCCACATTCCTGTTTGAGTTACCCGCCCTGCTATAACTCTCCAGATTCTCTGACTGCTCCAGTCTCCCTGCAAGGTAACTACTCTGGAAATGTCGCCTCTCCTTTGCTTCCTGTCCCAGGGCCTGGCCAGGTTGTTCCCGTATTACAGTTTGTGTCTCTACATCAATAGTTGTTCGGAACTGTTCTAAAATGGCAACTCCCAGAATGGTCCTTTCCTCAGTTTCACACTCCCATATCTGAATATATTTTGCCGTATCCATGATCTGCATCGGGACAGGTTTATTTCATCCAGCTTCCTCGATTCCCTCTCCAACTGCTCTCATTTTAGTAATTGAGGAGTGAGGGGCAAATCTGTATCGGTAACTGATATAGATGCTCCTGTATTAATATTATGTTCTGCTGGTTCCCAAGCACAGCATCAATGAATATTCATGTGCCTACATGAACACAGGTGCACACACAATGTGAACATCTACCTCCCTCTCTCTGCCTCCGTTCCTTGGCTATGTACCCTTTCCTGCTTCCCTTGTAACATTGTGGGTCTGGTTACCCTCCCTGTACTGCAGCTATTCCCCTGTGTTTCTGAGTTTGCCTCAGCTCTCATGGCCCAATTCAGAAGGTGGTTAGAATTATCTCCCACTGGGAGTCCCATGTTTATAATTACAGTTAAATATGGTCCCATGTCATCTTTAAACACATCAACCTATTTCATCATCACAGGTTGGGGGTTGGTAATCCCCTGTGGTCCTTACACACCTTAGGTTTCCTCTCTGTATGATCCTCGATATTACCCTTGGGTCCCTGAGTCACCAAGGTTATTTTAGCCCATTCAGCCTGACCCCTCCCCAGTGTGTCCCTGTAATAGCTGTAAATGCCTGGAGCCACTGATCGGCTGTGCACTGGGAGGGAAGCAGCTCACACCCTCACCATCTCATTGTAGAGACATGTTCTGCTGTACACATCGTGGCATCTTGGCCTGACACCATCATCGGTGAGACTGTATCTCAACTAATTTATCTGTATTCACCCAATAAGGCCCATTATTACCATTTCTCTATCAGGCTGGGTGGTCATTCACCAACATCTGTCGTTCAGCTGGATAAACGGTTCAGTTTGGTTTCTGTCAGTTCCCTTTCTTGCCCCCCTCCCGTCTGTCCAAGTTTGAGCTTTGATGCCGAGCGGTGCCACAGACACGGCCTTCTGGGCCTTACAGGGCGGTGGGTCAACCCACCTATTGTCCTCTCTCTGTCCATACGTGGGCGCTTTGTCATCTAACCCGTCCCAGTCAGTGTCACCATCCTCACTGCCTTCTGAGGATAGTGGGAGACTCGGTACCTCCCCCACTGTAACTACCACCTGGCTCTTTGGCTTTCAGGTCTCGCGTCTGAGAGGCACCACCTTCACTTGTTCCTGTTTCCCATAATAACGTAACACATCCTGTCATTCCTGGAATAAAACAGAACAAAATGTAAATTTGGTTTGACTTGAAATATGAGTAATTTGACATTCACTTGACATATCTATAGAAGTGAAAATTCTACTGTGATTATTTAAGTGAATTTAACGTGATCATATGGTGAAAATGATGATAATCAACGACAATGAATGAACTGAATAATATGTGATTATTTGCACAAGTTCTTGCAATGAAAATTCAATTTTATTTTAATGCTTGTCACCCATTACACCATGGGCATTGTTATTAGGGAATAAAGTAATGGAAGGATATCAGAGAAAATAAATAGACTTTAATTTTAGCTTCACTACAATAATGAACCAAAACAATATTTGGACATATGGGTAAACTACATAACAAAGTTTCCATTGTCATTATTACCATGAAAACTATTTTAGTTTGCAAGTTGTTTTATACTAAGAATAATTGGAAATAAATTGTGATTATGAATTGACCATTTAACATATATTTTGAAGAGAGTAATCAGATATATTTTTTGCAGGAAATTAGGAAAGTAAATAAATATGTATATATTGATATTAATAGTTTTAAAATGTTTAGAAGTTGACTAGGATTATTTGATTGAGAGAGGCTGCATGATTATAAAGACTAATTCACCTTTTTCATTGCATTGTTGGTTTCACTAGAATCTGTTGTGGTCTAAGCTCTTGTTGTGTGAAATGGACTGTCACTAATAGCTTAATTAACCTGCGAGTCTCAGATCAGGTTTCCTTTGTCTGTAAGTCAGTCTGTAAGTGCGCGACACACCTGCTTTTCTGAGGGGAAACAGCGACTCTTTTCAAAGGAAATAAGTGGCAGATCACTGAGAATGGTTTCTACTGCAAACCATAAGCAGGGAAGTGTTTTTCCAAAGAATTCCAATCTTTATCTATAAATCTGATGGTATCTGTGTTTGTCAGTTTGTGGAGGATTTTGTTCTGAGCTGTTTTATACAAGCAGTTGGTTCATTAAGTCTTTGCCAAGAATGTTGTTTACTTTCCCCTTTTACTGTGATTCTGCAGGTTAGAATATTCTGAGAGTCAATAATGTCCAATAATTGAACATTGAATGATTTTGACTCTAACAGAGCAGTTGCCTTGTTTTCAGCTAATTATTCATGTTTTTTATTTCCTGGTTGAGTTGAATGTTACAGAAACAGGCTCTGAGCAATGTTTCCATTCACTTGTGTTGGAGTCACTGACAGCCACATGGTCAGTCAGTTTCAGGCTGATGGATCAGTTTCTCTGACCTTGTACATGATGACACTTGGAGTATTGATGTTGTTGTTAACCACATTAACTGGGCTGGAGTTGACTGATCTTACATTGCCACTTTCTGAACCTCAGGCTGTCTCTCTGGGCAGTAAGTCTCCAAAAACAGTAATGTGACAATGCGCAAGGATCATCTGTTTTGATTTAAATTGTGATTGTAGCACTGCTGCTTCACAGCATCAGGTGCAAGGTTGGAGTCCAGCCTTGGTCAACGGCCTGTGTGGAGTCCCCACATTCTCCCCATGATAGTGTGGGTCCCCTCCAGGTGCTCTGGTTTCCTCCCACAGTCCAAAGATGTGCAGGTGGATCAGTCATGCTAAATTGTCCACAGTATCCAGGATTGTGCAGACTAGGTGGATCAGCCATGGGTCATGCAGTGTTACAGTGATAGCGTGCTCTGGGTGTGATGTTCTTTGGATGGTCGGCGCGATTTGATGGGCCAGTGCTCTACTTCCACACTGTAGGGACTCTATTCTATGATTGAGGATAAAGGCTACACAGCCGGGTGTCCTTGGAGAAGGACCATGTGGTGTGTATCAATTCTCTCGATGCCTTTAGATAGAGGTGGGCACCGCAGGGGATACAGTGCTTTATCCCCACTGCTGCCCCCTCCCCACAACTCTACTTTGATTTAGTCCCTTCTCACTCTGTCACTTGTAATGGTTTGCTTGGCCCGTAATGGGCTTTGTTTGGAAATATTCAATTGGTTACACAAATGGTTTACTGTTGGTGGTGATATGTCTAGATTAGAGTGGTGCTGGAAAAGCACAGCAGGTCAGGCAGGATCCGGGGAGCCGGAAAATCAACGTTTTGGCAAAAGCCCTTTTCCAGCACCACTCTAATCTCGGCTCTGGTTTCCAGCATCTGCAGTCCTCACTATTGCACTGCTGGTGATTATATGTTAACCAAAAGCAAAATGGCATAATGATGATGTTGATGGTGGGAAGGTTGCTGTGATAACATTTCTGTGTCAGGGAAATGTGGAAAAAGAACGCTTCGCAGCTCACAGAAGGAGACCTGAAAAGCAACTACATCAAACCAAAGGTTCAGACAGGGAGGGAATATTTCCCTGGAGCTTGAGTAACTGGAAAGTGATGGTGTCCGTGACAAAAGGGATTTTGTTTTACAGTGGTTGAAAGTTTTAAAACTGTTATATTCAGACAGTTTAATTTATTTTCTTTAATTTTATTTGCTGTGCAAAAAACTTTTACAACATTTTAAAACCAAAATTTACAAACTTTGTGTTAAAGATAAATGTTAAATAAAATCCATCAAACCTTCCCTCACTGAAACCTGTTGTGGAAGTGCAATCTCCTGGAGAATCCCTGCCCACTCCTTCCTACCCGGGCTCCATGGCTATATACATACCTGGGAGATAGCAGCAGGAGGAGACCATTCAGCCTTTCAATCCTGCTCCACCATTCAATGGGAAACAGCTGACCATCCAGCTCAGTCTCCTGTTCCTGCTGTGTTCCAATCCCCTTTCATGACTTTACCCCGAAGAACTATATCTAGTCCTCCTTTGGCTTCACTGCCTTTTGTTCCAGTGACGTTGCTGTGTTACTGTGTGGGTGTAGGCAGGGGTAATGTGATGGTGCTGCCTCCTGGAGGATGCACTCAGCGTCCCTCATCATCCTGCAGTAACATCAACTGGGGTTCAACAACTAGAGATAGAAACCATTTCCAGGATATGGGCATCACTGGCTCAGCCAGCATTTATTCCCCATCTCTAGTTACCCTTGAGAAGATGGGAGTGAGCTGCTGTCTTGAACCATTCACAGTCCATTTGGTGCAGATAGACCAACAATGCTGTGAGGGAGTGTTGCAGGATTTTGGCCGAGTGATTCTCTATCTTTGGTTCTTCAAATGCTGGTTAACATAATCACAATCTGCACATGATTTTGAGATTTCAGTCTGCAAACCTTCACCATCTAGCACCCTGTATAAAGGAATATGTACAGATTAGAAATTCAGAACAGACAATTCTAGCTTCTCTGGAATATCTTATTCCCCTTTCTTCCCCCGAAGCTGTTACCCTCCAGCCCACTTACTCTCTCCCACCATTCTGACTCTGCTACCCCCTAGTGTACACCCTCCCCATTCTCATGGAGTTACTGATAAACAGATCCATGCCACCACTTCCCGTCCCTGGTTAGACTCTGCACCCTTTCTGGGTTCACTTCCTTTCCCTTCAGTTGCTGCAAGTCAATAATGTAACAGCAGAATGAAACAAAAGGAAACAGAAAGGGAGGTGGCAGATCCTGGACAGAAGAGGAACCTTCAGTCTGGGAGAATGGGTCAGATCCTTCTTTGTTTCCCATTTGTTGATTCCCAGCATTACAATGAATTGGGGATGGAGAGTGGTCCCACATGGGTGTGGTGACCCCCTAACAGATCAATACCAGAAGCAGATGCATCCCTTCAGCCCAGCCAATCACAGTGTGAAATACTTTCTGCAAAGTATACTTACCTAAAGCACATGCTCCAAAACCCGCCCACATTCTGTACATGTACAGTGCGGGGTTTCCCCACACACGTGTGGTCCCTGCCACAGGGATTGTGGGTGTTGTAGTCCCCAAGAAGCCACTGGAGCCCTGTCTCTGGAAAGTGTATGAAAAATGTGGACTGGAGGGTGTTGTGTATAGGATCCCCATTCAGACACACAGGACATATGGGCTGTCACTGGGTTTTACTGAGACACCTGCTTCCACAACCTGATTTTCTGATGTAAGGAATATAGATTCAGCCAACTGGGGCGTGGGAAGTGAATAGGAGGAGCAGATTTTAAGCAGAGGTGGCTCAATGGTTAGCACTGCTGACTCACAGTGTCAGGGACCTGGATTTGATTTTAGCCTTAGGTGACTGTGTGGAGTTTACACGTTCTCCCCGTGTCTGAGCGGGTTTCCTCTGGGTGCTCCCGTTTCATCCCACAGTCCAAAGATGTGCAGGTTAGGAGGATTGGATATGCTAAATTGCCCACAGTGTCCATGCCTGTGCAGGTTAAGCCATTAACCATGGGAAATACAGGGAATGGGTGAGTCTGAATGGGATGCTCATTATAGGGTTGGTGTGGACTCCATGGACGAATACCCTGTTTCTGCACTGTAGGGGTTCTATTCTAATTTCATGAAGAAGAATGTACCTATCTCAATGTGCTGTGAATCTGTGGAATTCCCTCTTCAAAATGCAGTGGATGCCAGGACAATGAGCAGATTTAATGAAGAGATACAGATGTTGAATTTGCAATGAGATGAAGGGTGAGAGAGAGCAGGCAGGAAAACCCAGCTGAGACCGAGGTGAGCTCAATCATCACCGTATTAAATGGTGGGGCTGGTTCGAAGGGCTGCATTGCCTCTCCTGTACCCAGTGCTCATCTTCTTATGGTAATAACTGGAAAGCTGAATCCAAAACTCACCACCCTCCCCAAAGGAGTCATGATTTGGAGATGCTGGTGTTGGACTGGGGTGTACAAAGTTAAAAATCACACAACACCAGGCTGTAGTCCAACAGGTTTAATTGGAAGCACACTAGCTTTCGGAGCGACGCTCCTTCATCAGGTGATTGTGGAGGGCTCGATCATAACACAGAGTTTATAGCAAAAATTTGCAGTGTGATGTAACTGAAATTATACATTGAAATTTGAAATATTCACCCACGGACAGAATACACACCTTCCCTTCCACATGAAAAAGGCCAATGATATTCAGATCGGCACGGATCAAGTAACTATCAAAACTGAAAATGAAGTTCAATTTAAATTTCTCATCTGCAAATCTGCCCTTTCAGTTCTCTACAACAGAGAAAACAAGTCACCACCGTTAACACAGGATGGAAATTCATAAGACAATTATAGTATTAAATTGCAGTTTCTTTGTTCCCCCAAAGCTTTAAATCTCAGTCTCACAATTTCTCTCTTCTGTGAACTGAAATCCAAAATAATCTCCTCACTCCTTCCCTCCACACCTAGTTCTAACACTCTCCTCTCTTTCAATTCAGCTTCCTAGCTCCTGCCTACAGACTAAAAACCAAAAAAAGGGGTGGCACGATGGCACGGCAGCCCCACAGCACTAGGGTCACAGGTTCGATTCCAGCAATCCAAAGATGCGCAGGTCAGGTGAATCGGCCAGGCTAAATTGCCCATAATATTAGATGCATTAATCAGAGGGAACTGGGTCTGGGTGGGTAACCCGAGGGTCGGTGTAGACTGTTTGGGCCGAAGGGCCTGTTTCCACACTGTAGGAAATCTAATCTAATCAAATCAATGAGTCTGACTCGGAGCCTCCTGGGTGTTGGTGAATCCTCCCTACACCTCCCAGGGCTTCCTTCTGGGACAGAACGGACTGACTTTTTCCCCCCAATCTGGAACCTCTTATTTATTCCCCTACTCCGATCCTCTGATGAGAACCATCCTGCACACACTGGCCAAATCATATCTGGTTGAATAAAAATGAACTAAAATGAATGTTCCTCTCCGTAACATCCCTGAATCTTCACCCGAGTTCTGATAACTTTCTGCAAAATACTCCCCCACTGATACGCCGACCACTTGTCCCGATACCAGGGGAGGGGCCATTCCCCTGGGACCTGTTCCCAGAGGGAGGAAGGGAGTGAGCTGCCAATGAAAGATCAATCCCACACACCCACAGCCGCTCTCCCTGGCACTGACCCACCTTGCACATACACCAACAATTGCCCAGCACTGCGCCCATGCACCCATGCACTGGTCTCCCCTCCTGCTGAGCATGCTCCAGATCACACAGGAGCCTGAGTGATTGACAGCAGCCACTGCCCAATAGGGTGGAGGGGGCGGGGCTGGAGGACTGGGACAATGGGATTGTAAACAATGAATGAATGTGGAGGACACTGGGGGATGGACAGGTCAGTGAGGGACATGAGCAGTGCAACAGCAGGAGGGGATCCTGGACAAACTGAGCAATGGGAGAGTCTAACAGGAGAGAAACTACAGGAAGGTTTTGTTTAGAGGCTCAGGCAGGGACAGCTGGGAGACAGTATGGCCTGGTGGCTTGGGCAGGTTTTCCAATCAGCCACTTCAAAGATGCTGTCACTCAACTTTGAACCTGATCCTCCTGGTCCAGAGGTAAGGACACTACCACCATTTCTTAGTGGACTAGAGGAAAGAAGGGAAGATGTTCTCCGTCTCACTCACATGGAAACTCCATGAGCTCCTACCACTTACTGTCTCTGGTGGGGATGGAGGAGACAGAGCAGATGGGAGCAGGGTTAGGGATATAGGGACTGCCTTTGAAAAGGAACTCACTGTGTTGGTGATATTAATAAGACTCGATACACAGTCACTAACACAAAGCTGGTGTACGTGAACTTTATCCAGAATATGAACACCCATAACTGGGTGACGCAGACTCCAATGTACAGAGTTAAGTCCTGTATACTATTAACAGCTTTGTGTGTGAGAAATCACGTCTCATGAACTTAAGTCAGGGCAAAAGGGTGGAAATCATCTACATGGTCTTCAGTAAGGCGTTCAAGAAGGTTCCCCATGGGAGATTAGTTAGCAAGGTTAGATCTCACGGAATACAGAGAGAGAACGAGCCGTTTGGATACAAAACTGGCTCAGAGGTAGAAGACAGAGGGTGGTGCCAGAAGGTTACTTTTCAGATTGGAGACCTGTGACCAGTGGGGTGTCACAAAGGATCGGTGCTGGATCCACTAATTTTCATAATTTATATAAATGATTTGGAAGTGAATATAGAAAGTATTGTTAGTAAGATGACATCAAAATTGGAGGTGTAGTGGACAGTGAATAAGATTATCTCAGATTACAACGGGATCTTGGTCAGATGGTTGAGGATTGGCAAATGGAGTTTAATTCAGATAAATGTGAGGTGCTACATTTTGGAAAAGCAAATATTAGCAGGATGTATACACTTAATGGTAAGGTCCTCGGGAGCGCTGCTGAACAAAGAGACCTTGGAGTGCAGGTTCACAGCTCATTGAAAGCAGAATCGTAGGTAGATAGGATAGTGAAGAAGGTGTTTAATATGCTTTCCTTTATTGGTCAGAGCACTGAGTATAGGAGTTGGGAGGTCATGTTGCGGCTATACAGACATTGGTTAGGTCATGCTTGGAATATTGCGTGCAATTCGGGTCTCCTTCCTCTCAAAACAATATTGTGAAACATGAAAGGGGTCAGAAAAGTATTACAAGCATGTTGCCAGGGTTGGAGGATTTGAGCTATAGGGAGAGGATGAATACACCGTTTTCCCTGGAGCGTCAGAGGCTGATGGGTGACCTTATAGAGGTTTATAAAATCAGTAGGGGCATGGATAGGGTAAATACACAAGGTCTTTTCCCTGCGGTGGGGAGGAGGTACGATGGGGGTGGGAGACAGAGGGGGGAGACCGAGAGGGGAGGGTGACGGTTAGTTTGTAGATCTACAACACAATCCTGTTCCTGTTTTCTCCCCATCCCCTTCAATCCCTCTGAAGGGCTCAGAGTAAGTGCACAGACCCTGGAAAATAGAGCTTTCGGGTGACCAAGTGCTGAAGGTTGCATTTGGGACGTTGACCTTTATTAGTCTGTGCACTTTATCAATAAATGGACCTGGGTTCAATTCCACTGTCCTGGATTCATGTCAGTGGCCACAGACACGCCTGTCTCTGACCCTGAGTACTGGATCCCCTGTCACTATAGCTCTGCCATTCTCCTTCCTCCCGTTCTGTGCAGCGGAGCTCTCTGTGGGGTCATGAACCTGGCTGTTGCTGATTTCCCCTGAGAGGCAACCCCACCTGTTCCCTCCCTTATAGAATCCCAAGCGGTGCACAATATCTGTATGAGAAGCGGAATGATCATGGGGAGTCCTGCACTCCCTTCCTGAGCCTTTTGCTTGATCTGATGGTCACCCATTCCCTTTCTGCCTGTGTAACCCTCACCTGCAGTGTGACTAACTCACTAAACGTGCCGTCCATAACATTCTCAGTATTGCTCCACAGTGAGTCCACTCTCAGCTCCAGGTCTGAAAAGCAGTTTCCCAGTAGCTGCAGATGGACACCCTTCCTGCACACACAGCCGTCAGGGACACTGGAAGTGTCCCTTATTTCCCACATTGTACAAGAGGAGCGCCCCACGGGTCTGAGGGCTCCTGTAACAATGTGTCTCTAGTTTCAGCTAGTTACTCCCATTAGGAGAATTTAAATGAGCAAAAACCTTCCTTCTCTTCCAACATTTCCATTATCATCAAAAGCCCCGATCTTTACTTAAGCTGACATTTTACACTTTAAAAACTGTTTTAAAAGAAAACACTCAGCAGGTATCGCTTACAAGTTGGCTGTTCCCTTTGGGAACATGTGAATTGCTGAATGGCCTGGACTAAAACTGAAGCTGTGGTTCACCTTCTCCCTGTCTCCCCTCGCTCTATTTACACCCAACTCCAAAACACTCTCATTGAACCAAGCAGCCCTCACGGTGCAGCCCTGTCATTTTCATTGTCTGCTCACACCTACACTGCCCTCAGCCTCCTGTCCTGTTCCAATGCATCTCAATGGGAGCTGAAGAACTGCATCTCATCTTTCAATTCAGCCCTTTGTAACCCCAGAGTCAATACGGACCTCAGCAGTTTCTGAATGAACAGACAGTTGTCAAAACCTGGAACATTCCACCCGAAATGGTGCTGGAATTTGAGTCCATAAGGAATTTTAATCAGAAGCTTGCAGGGAATTGAAAATGAGGAGTTTACAGGTTAACATCAGAAAGTGGGTGATTGGGTCTAAATCTGACAGTTCCTATGTAGAGACGAGGTGTAATTTGGACAAATCTGTGTTCCCTCTCAGGGCCCAGAATTGAGCACAAACCCAAAGGGTGATCCCTTGGAACATCTTTCTGCTTTTTGCTTGAAAAAAAGAGATACTTTCCCACAGACAGAACAGACACACCTTTCTCCTTCCCCAGTTAAATGTCAATGGTATTCCGATCCTGATGACCCTGCTGACGATAGAAAGTTGATTTTGAGATCCCTGTCTCAATTATTAAATAAAATCCTATAAAATGAATTCACAAAATAAAACTCACAGTCAGTGCAGGCTGAACAGTAAAGACAAATACTTCTCTTGGTATGTGTTTGATGTGTAAATGCTCCTCTTCAAATCACCCCGACCCCACCCAGGAAGAGGATATGCCCATGCGCCTCGCTGTACCTTGTCCCCAATAAAGATGGTGGCCATAACCCAGAACACATCACCGCCTGAGGCCCACAGCCGTTTTCCCATTTGCTGTAAACGTGGGACCAAGAGTTTCTAATTCAGGCCTAACTACCTGTACAGAGTGTAATTAAACCCTTCCAGTCTAAACTGATCCAACTCCCCTTTCCTCCTCCTGCACACACTAAGGGTCACTCTAGGTCCAGTGACCCTCACTCAGAACTGACTGCAGCTGGGAAAATTAGAATCCCTACAGTGTGGAAACAGGCCATTCGGCCCAACATGTTCACATCCACCCTCTGAAGAGTTTCTCAACCAAACCCATTCCCCGACCCTATTATTTTACATTTACCCTGACTAATGTACCTAACCTATACATCCCTGAACACTACGGGAAATTTAGCTTGGCCAATTCACCTTACTGCACATCTTTGGACTGCAGGAGATAGGGGGTAAAGAGTAAATAATAGGTGGGGACAGAGCCCAAAAGAAAAAAATAACATTTGGAAAGAAAGGAGTAGATAACAATCTGCTGGGAGGGTGAATAGCTGTGAATGGAGGGGACAGGAACCTGTGTCTGGCAGCAGCTCAGTGGAGGTGCTGGAAATGGCAGTTGATGATCTACGTTCTGCTGCAAAACAGACCCCGAGCTTCCAGCTGCCTGCTACTTTAACACACGAACCTGTTCCCTGGCCAACATCTCTGTCTCATGCTTACTGCAGTGTTCCAGTGAAGCTTGATGCAAGCTGGCAGAACATTCCAAAACACACCATATTTCAAGGACTGCAATTTCCCCTCCTACGTGGTCAACAATACCCTCCAGTGTATCTCCACCACTTCCCGCACCTCTGCCATTGAACCACACCTCTCCAACTGCAATAAGGATAGAACCCCCCAGTCCTCACCTTCCACCCAGATACAACGCATCATCCTCCGCCATTTTCACCACCTACAATCAGATCCCACCGGAGATATATTTCCCTCTCCATTCCTTTCAGCATTCCACAGAGACCATTCCCTGTGAATCCTAGTCAGATCCATGCTCCCCAACAACCCACCTTCCACTCACAGCACCTTCACTTGTCAATACAAGAGGTGCAAAACCTGTGCCCACACCTCCCCCTCACCTCCAACGGACCATTCCCCATCCAGCAGAGATTTTCCTGCACATCCAAACACCTCACCTATTATGGCCTTTGCTTTCGATGTTGTCTCCTGGGACACCAACTGGCGGAATGTTTCAGGGAGCATTTCTGGGACACATGCACCAACCAACCCCACCATCCTGTGGCTGACCACTTCAACTTCCCTACCCACTCCTCCAAGGACATGCAAGTCATGGGCCACCTCCACCACCAAATCCCAGCTACCCGACGCCTGGAGGAAGAAATTGGGACCCTTTAACCACAGAATCAAGGTTTCCTCATCTCCCCTCCCCTGCCTTATCCCAGATCCAACCCTCCAACTCGACACCACGCCCTTAAACTGTCCCACCTGTCCACTTTCCTTTCCAATTATCCACTCCACCCTATCTCCATTACCCTCTAACTACATCTAACCATTGCCTTCCTAGCCCACTTCCCACCAACACCACACATCCCTCTTATTTATCTCTCAGCCCTCTTACTTCCCACCCCACTCCCAATCCCGGCATTCCTGATGAATGGAATATGCCCAAAACGTCGATTATCCTTCTCCTGGGATGCTGCCTGACCTGCTGTGCTTTTCCAGCGCCACATGTTAACGCAAGTTGGAAGAACAACACCTTATCTTCTACTTGGGGACCCTGCACCCCTCTAGCCCCAGTATCAAAATCAATAATTTAGGTCCTGAACTCTCCAGTGTCCTAGCGCCATAGCCTCTTAACCCACACACCAGGCCTTGTTAGTACATAACCTACCATTACACATTAGCTATAGTTAGCCACTAACAGTCCCCATAAACAGCTATTCACCCTCCCCCAGCCAGATCGTTATCCACTCCTTTGTCCAACTGCTCCCATCTCTTTGGACTCTATCACCACCTATCATTTACTCCTTAACCCCGATCTTCTGCATATATACCAACATTTTTTTTCAGTAGCATCAGTTCTGAGGAAGGGTCAGCAGATCCAAAATGTTAACTCTGATTTCTCTTCACAGATGCTGCCAGACCTGCTGAGCTTTTCCAGTATCTTTTGGCTGTTGAGTGAGATTTACAGCATCCGCAGTTCTTTTGGTTCTAATTTACCAGGAATTTCTAATTCAGGTCTAGCAGCCTAAAACTGTGCGTTTATAAACCCTCCGAGTCCACAATAACTCAATTTCTTCCCCAGACTTTGCAGTCTCTCCCACTCCCTTCACACTCACTAGGTCCCCCCCACCCCCTCACCGTGACACTGCGCCTGCACAGCTCATGGCCATGTGTTGGCCTGCTGGACCCACCCCAATTCACTCCCATTGGCCGAAGGATCACGCCAGTTCTCCTATTGGTCTGAAGCTGCTGTCAATCACCTGGGCCCCATTGTGACATGAGTGGGCTCCTCCCAAGAGCATCGGATGCTGAGGGGTGACCTCATAGAGCTTTCTAAAATCATGAGGAGTATGGATGGGAAAAATAGACAAGGGCTTTTCCCTGGGGTGGGGGAGTCTAGAACGAGAGGGTGTAGGTTTAAGGTGAGAGGGGAAAGATTTAAAAGGGACCCAAGAGGCAACTTTTTTCACACTGAGATGGGTGCCTGTATGGAATCTTCTGTTTGGGGAAGTGGTGGAGGCTGGTACAGTTACACCATTCGGCATCTGGATGGGCATGTGAATAGGAAGGGTGTAGAGGGATATGTGCCAAATGTTGGGATATCTGGTCGGCATGGACCAGTTCGACCAAAGGGTCTAATTCCATGCTGTATGTCTCTATGACTCTGCCCTGGGATAAGCTTCATCATTCACAGTGAATGGGGCAGTAACACAGAGGACAAGGGTTTGGGGCTATTCAGCTGTACTGGCCGCTCTGGAGATGGTGCCAGTCTATCCCAACTCACCTCCCATTTGTCTGTAGACCTCCAAATCCTTCCTTAAAAAAGTTACATTCTAAATTCGTTTTCTCAATAACTACTGGATCTGCATCCAGCTGGCGGACAAACTGTTCCAGATGCTCAGAACTTAGTGAGTAATATAATCTTCACATTTTTAACCTGTTTTATTAGCCATTTACCTGAAGGTAGTTACTCAAAATTGTGACGTTAATAATTTCTCCCTCTGTCTCTCTGTAAATTAAATATCCTGGAAAGAAATCTGCTCCTGGTCGAAATTCCTGCCTAACCTTCTCAGCTCCAAGAAGAATTAGTTGATCTTCTGCTAACTCTCCATAAAATAGAAACCCATCTTAATTTTAGTAGTGCCATAAAGATGTACAGCAGAGAAACAGACCCTTCGATCCAAAACTTGTCCATGCTGACCAGATATCCTAAATTAATCTCATCCCATCCACCAGCTCTTGGCGTATATCCTTCTAAACTTTTGCTAATCACATACAACATCTCAAAGGCATAATTGGGTAATTGTACCAGCCTCCACACTTTCTCTGGCAGCTCCTTCCACACACGTACCATGTTCAGCTGGAAACATTGCCCCTTAGATCTCTTTTCAATCTTTTCCCTCACACCTGAAGCCTGTGCCCTAAGCTTTGGACTCACATATCCTGGGAATAAGACCCTGGGATTTCACCCTATCCTTGCCCCTCACAACTGTATCCGATGCTCCAGGGGAAACAGCCCCAGCCTATTCACCCTCTACCTATATAGCTCAAACCTGGCAACATCTTTGCACATCTTTTCCGAACCCTTGCAAGTTTCACAATATCATTCCGATAGCAGGGAGACCAGGACTGAAAGCAGAATTCCAGAAATGGCTGAATCAATGTGCTGTGCCACTGCAAAATGACATCCCAACTTCACTACTCAATGTAGTGACCAGTAAAGGCAAGTACACTAAACACCTTCTTCACTACCCTGCCTATGATTCCACTTTCAAGGAACTATGAACCTGCATTCCAAGGTCTCTTTGTTCAGCAACACTCCCCAGGACCTTCCCATTAAGTGTATAATTCCTGCCCTCATTTGCTTTTCCAAAATTGAGTATCTCATATTTATCTGAAATAAACTCGACCTGACAATCCTCAGCCCATTAGATTGAAGTCCCATTGTACTCCGAGGTAACCTTCTTTACTGTCCAGTGCACTTCCAATTTTGATGCCTACTGTAAACCTACTAACTATACCTCATATATTCACATCAAAATAATTGATATAAATGATGAAAAGCAGTGGACCCAGCACTGATCCTTACACCATATTGCTCATCACAGGCCTCCAGTCCGAAAAGCACTACCCTCCATTTCCAACCTTCCCGCCAATTTGTATCCAAATAGCTGGTTCTCTCTGTATCCCATGGTGTCTAACTTGCTAACCAGTCTGTTATGTGGAACCTTTTTGAATGTCTTTCTGAAGTCCAAGTTAGTGATGTATGTACAAAGCCATGCTGACTATCCCTAATCACTTCTTGCCTTTCAAATTACATATAAACCTGTCCTTCAGAATTCCTTCCAACACCTTGTCTGCCACTAACTTCAGCTCACCTGTGTATTGTTCTCAGGCCTTTCCTCATCACCTTTCTCAAATAATGATCAGGTCCCATAGATTTACTCAGCTTTCTGTATAAGACATCGAGTACAACCTCCTCTGTAATATGGATATTTGTCAAGTTATCACTATTTATTTCTCCAAAGTCTCTAGCTTCCATATCCTCTTTCAGTAAAAGCTGACATGAAATCCTCGGATAGTATCTCTCCCACCTTCTGTGGTTCCACAGACAGCCTTGTTGATCTTTGAGGGTCCCTATTCTCTGCCTGGTTACTCTTTTGTCCTTAGTGTTTTGTAGAATCTCTTTGGATTGTCCTTAAACCTCCTTCCCCCCCAAAGCTCTCTCACGTATCCTTTTTGCCTTCCTGTTTTCCCTCACGTGCACTCCTACTGCCCGTATACTCCGAGGGATTCACTCAAACCCAGCTGTCTGTACCTGCCCTATCCCACCTTCATCTTTTTGACCAGACTCTCAATTTCTCTAGACACACAGCATTCTCTACACCTACCAGACTTGGCTTTAACAGGAACATACTGTCCATGTACTCTTGTTGCCTCATTTTCACAGGCCTATGGAGGCAATCGCAGATGAGGACATGGAAACAGTCATTCTCAGTAAATAGGTAGTGTTGGGAAAGATAACAGCCCAAAAGTACATGGGTCTCCTGGCCGTGATGGAATGCATCCCAGGGGACTAAAAGAGATTGTGAAGGGTCTATTGTCCTTCCTTGCTAGAGGGATGGTTATGCTGCAGCTATACAGGATGCTCGAGAGCATAGCGTCAAAGTAAGGTGGTATCAGATTTAGGACAGAGATCAGGCCTGCTCCTGCTCTTATTCCTTCTGTTCTTCTCTTCCCACTTTCCAGCCGTCCCTTTATCTGGGGGTTGCAAAGAAATATTGAAAGTTCTCGTCTTGTACTGTCAAAATTCACCTTTGTCCAATTTTGAACACTAACTTTTAGATCTGATCTATTATTTTCTGGAACTATTTTAAAACTAGTAGAATTATCGTCAGAGAATCCCAAGTGTGGAAGCAGGCTATTCGACCCATCACATCCACACTGACCCTCAGAGTCTCCTACGTTACCCCTGGAACGCTGCATTTCCCAAGGCCAATCCACATAGCCTGCACATCCCTGAACAATATGGGCAATTCAGCCTGGATTATCCACCAAACCTGCAAATCTTTGGACTGCGGGGGGAAACCAGAGCACCCGGACGAAACCCAGACAACCTGAATAAGGTGATCATCCTGTTCTTATTTCCCAGTTCCACCCAAGTAATTTCAATGGGCGAACCCCCATGAATATCCTCCCTAAGCACAACAATGATGTTATCCTGAATCAAACACACCATTCCACCTTCTCTCTTATCCCCCTTTCTATCTTTCCTTTTACATCTATTCCCTGGAACATGAAGCTACCTATCCTTTCCAACCTAAGCCATGTTTCTGTAATACCCACTATATCACAGTACCATGTTCAAAATCCTATCTTAAGCTCAACTGCTTTCCCTGTAAAACCTCTTGCATTGAAATAAATGCAGTGCAGTGCTATCAAAATGACAGACTGATGGGCAGAGGGGGTGGGATGGCCCTATTGGTGAAGGATGACGTTCAGTCCCTTGCGAAGGGGGAGACACGAATCAGGGGATGTAGAGTCAGATGGGAGGGTGACTAATGTTATCCCACATTTCAAAAAAAGTTGGGAGAGATAAAACAAGGAATTATAGACTGGTTAGCTTGATGTCAGTGGTGAGAAAGATGCTGGAGTCAATTATAAAAGATTAAATTATGGCTCATTTGGACAGCAGTAATAGGATTCGTCAGAGTTAGCATGGATTTACAAAGGGGAATATACTGATTGGATTGAAAATTGGCTGGCTGACAGGAAGCAAAGAGCAGTGATAAACGCTTCCTTTCGGAATGGCAGGCAGTGACTAGTGGGGTACCACAAGGTTCGGTGCTGGGACCGCAGCTGTTTACAATATACATTAATAATATAGATGAACATACTAAAAGTAATATTAGCAAATTTGCTGATGACACAAAGCTGGGTGGCAGGGTGAAATGTGAGGAGGATGTTATGAGAATACAGGTTAACTTGGACAGGCTAAGTCAGTGGGCAGATGCATAGTAGACTCAGTTTAATGTGGATAAATGTGTGGTTATCCACTTTGGAAGCAAGAACAGGAAGGCAGATTACTATCTAAAAGGAGTCAAGTTTGGTAAAGGTCAAGTACAACGAGATCTAGGTATTCTTGTACATCAGTCAATGAAAGCAGGCATGCAGGTACAGCAGGTAGTGAAGATAGCTCACTGCATGCTGGCCCTCATAACAAGAGGAATTGAGTATAGGAGCAAAGAGGTCCTTTTGCAGCTATTCAGGGCCCTGGTAAGACCGCACCTGGAGTATTGTGTGCAGTTTTGGGCTCCACATTTGAGGAAGAGCATTGTGGCTATTGAGGGAGTGTTGGATAGGGTCACGAGGATAATTCCTGGAATGGCGGAATGATCATATGTTGAAAGATTGGAACGACTGAGCTTGTATACCCTTGAGTTGAGAAGAATGAGGGGGGATCTGATTGAGACCTACAAGATTATTAAAGGGTTGGACACTCTGGAGGCAGGAAGCATGTTTCCATGATGGGTGAGTCCAGAACCAGAGGACACAGGTTAAAAATAAGGGAGAGACCATTTAGAACAGAGGTGAGGAGAAACGTCTTCACCCAGAGAGTAGTGGACACATGGAATGCACTGCCCCAGAAGGCAGTGGAGGCCAAGTCTCTGGATACTTTCATGATTCCACTGATTGTGGATGGTCAGCCATGATCATAATGAATGGTGGTGCTGACTCAAAGGGCAGAATGGCCTATTCCTGCACCTATTGTCTATTGTACCTTGTCAGTCCGACCTCATTCTGTGCCTTGCCCTTGCCTGTCTAACTTCTCAACGGTACCAGCCTCAGGGTTACCTCCTTTCTCACTATCTCTTTAGGATTACCCCCACGCCCTCACTGGTTTAATGCCTCCCGAGTAGCACTAGCAAATCTCCCTGCTTGGATATTAGACACCTTCCAATTCAGGTGTAATCCATCCTTCTTATGCACGTCAATTCTACCCCGGCAGAGATTCCAATGATCCAAAAATGGGAATCCTTCTCCCCTGTATCAGATCCTCGGCCACGCATTCATCTGCTCTACCCTGCTATTCCTACTCTCACTAGCATGTGGCACAGAGAGTAATCCAGATATTACTACCCACAAGGACCTGCTTATTATCCTCCAGGCTAGTTTGCAATATTCTCTCATCAGGACTTCATCCTTTTCTCTGATGTCATTGGTATCAATGCACAGCGACCTCCCACTGATCATTCTCCCCTTTCAGAATATTCTGCACCCTCGGAGCCATCCTTCACCCAGGCAGTAGGGAGGCACCACCCCATTCTGATGTCTCACTGTCAGCTACAAAAACTGCAGTCTGTGCTGCAGACTAGACAGCCCCCTATCACCATCGATCGCATGAAAACAGATATACCTCACATTACACTAGATTCATTACACTAGTAACTTGGCTGTCAGTGTGATATTCCCCTGAGAGTGTGACCCCCGACGCTTTCCAAAACAGTATACTTGTTTGAGGTGGAAATAACCACAAGACTCCTGCACTACTTTGCCCTCCACTCCTCCCTTTCCGAGAGGAAACCCATCTACCTGACTGGATCGGCAGTTTTCCTACCTTTCTGAAACTGACACCTATCACACCCCCCGGCTCCTGTAAATTCTTCATTACCTTTAACTATCGCTCCATCTGATCCATGAAACCCTACAGGATTTACGTCCTCACTTCCTGCAGACAATCAGGATCATTGAAACTTTCCTTAATCTCCTACATCCAACAGGAAGAGCACATCACTGTACGAATGGCCATCTCTGCGCCTTAACACAGAAAAAGGTGCACAGTCTTACAGCTTTATAAAACTCTACTCTAGAATAAATTAGTACCAATATTTTATGATACATTGACTAAGTTTTTAAATATAAGATGTGTATTTAAAGAAGTAAACCGTCACCAAACTGAATGTTGTAGCTTTACCTAAATAAAACAAACTAACATTTATCTTTGAAGAGACCAAAACCTTGTGAGTCACAGATGAACAGCACTAAACAGAACCTTTGGTCAAATTTGTCCATGCCGACCAGATATCTGAACCTAATCTTATCCCTCTTGCCAGCACCTGGGTCATATCCCTCTAAATCATTCCTATTCATGTGAAGTACCCAAATGCCTTTAAAATGCTATAATTGTCAGCCTCCACCACTTCATCTGGCAGCTTATTCCATACACGCACCACACTCTGCGTGAAAAAGTTGCTCCTTAGTTCCCTTTTATATCTTTCCCCTCTCACCCTCAACCTATGCTCTCTATTTCTGGACTCTCCTACTCAGGGAAAAGACCTTGTCTGTTTACCCTATCCATGCTCCCAATGATTTTATAAACCTCTATGGAGGTCACCCCTCACTCTCTGATGCTCCAGGGAAAGAAAGCCCCAGCCTTTTTGCTCTCTTCCTGCAGCACAAACCCTCCAACCCTGGCAGTATCGTTGTAAATCGTTGTTGAACGCTTTCAAGTTTCACAACATCCTTCCGATTGACGGACAACAGAATTGCACACAATATTCCAAAAGAGGCCTAACCAATGTCCTGTACATGACCTTCCAACTTCTATACTCAATGCTCTGATCAATAAAGGAATGTATCCCAAACACTTTCTTCAGTATCCTATCTACCTGCAACTCTACATTCAAGGAAACATGAACCTGCACTGCAAGATATCTTTGTTCATCAACACTATCTAGGAGTTTGCCACTAAGTGTATCAGTCCTGTTAAGATTTGCTTTTTTTTTAAAATGCAGCACGTCACATTTATCTGAATTAAACTCTATTTGCCACTTCTCACCCATCTGAACAGCATCCTGTTATAATCTGAGGTAAACCTCTTTGCTGTCCACTATACCTCCAATTTTGGTGTCATCTGCAAACTTACTAACTATACCTCCTATGCACATATCTAAATCATATGTATAAACGACGAAAAGTAGTGGACCCAGCACTGATCCTTATGGCACTCCACTGGTCACATGCTTCCAATCTGAAAAACAACCCTCCACCACAACCTTGCCTTCTACATTTGAGGCAGTTCTGTATCCAAATGGCTAATTCTCCCTGTATTCCATGAGATCTAACCTTGCTCAACAGTCTTCCATGGGAACCTTGTCGAGTGCCTTACTGAATTCCATAGATCATGTCCACCTCTCTGCCCTCATCAATCCTCTTTGATACATCTTCAAATAACTCAATCAAGTTTGAGAGACATGCACAAATTCTTGCTGACTATCACTAATCAGTCCTTGCTTTTCAGAATACATGCGCATCTTGTTCCTCAGGATTCCCCCCAACAACTTGCCCAGCATCAATGTCAGGCTCACGGGTCAATAGTTCCCTGGCTTGTCCTTACCACCTTTCTTAAATAACGGCACCACATTAACCAACCTCCAGTCTTTCGGCATCTCACCTGTGACAATCGATGATACAAGATATCTCAGCAAGAGGCCCAGCAATCACATTCCCAGCTTCCCAGAGCTCTAGGGTACATCTGATCAGGTGCTGGGGATTAACCAAGCTGTACGGGTTACAAGACACCCAGCACGTCCTCCTCTGTAAGATGGACATACTCAACATCTATTTCCCCACATTCTATATTGCCCATGTCCTTCTCCACAGTAAACACTGATGCAAAATATTCAGTTAGTATCTCTCCCATCTCCTGCGGCTCCACGTGTGGGCTACCTTGCTGATCTTTGAGGAGCCCTATTCTCTCTCGAGTTACCCTTTTGTTCTTAATGTATTTATAAACACCCTTGGGATTATTCATAACTATTTGCCAAAGCTATCTCATGTCCCCTTTTTGCCCTCCTGATTTCCCTCTTAAGTATACTCCTACTGTCTTTAATGCTCAGGGTTTTTTTTTGGTATTTTTGGATTGGAATAAATGCAAAATATTACATCTTGATAAAACAAACGAGGGCAGACTTACACTAATTAAAAACAGAGCCTCGAGTAGTGATATGGAACAAAGAGGCTGAGGAGTTCGGGTCTTTCAAGTCTGTGCCACATGTAGACAGGGTGGTTAAGAAGGTGCTTAGCACGCTTACCATCATTGCTCAGATCTTTGAGTACAAGAGTTGGGACGTTATTTTGGATATTGGGAAGGCCTTTTCGGGAATTCTGTGTCCAGTTCTGGTCATGCTGATATCGGGAGGACATTATGTAGTTGGACCGGATTCAGAAGCGATTTACCAGGATGTTGATGGGAATGAATAATTTGAATTCTAAGCAGAGGCTGGATAGGCTGCGACTTCTTTCACTGGCGCGCAGGAGGCTGAGGAGTGACCTTATTAGATGTTTCTGAAATCACGGAGGGGTGGTTTCAGTAATGTGAACAGAAGGTGTCCTTTCCAGGAAGGGACACGATTCAAGACTGGGTACATACCTTTGAAGGTGACAGCAGAATGGCTTTAAAAAGTCGTTTGGGATTTTTTTTATTTTTGTTCAGGTAATGGTTTATGTGTGGAATGAACTATCAGAGGAAGTGGTAGCTGTGAATCAAATTACAATTTGAGGGTGGCACGGTGGCTCAGTGATTAGCCCTGCTGCCAGGGCCCCAGGTTCGGTTGCAGCTTTGGACAACTGTCTCTGTGGGAGTTGCACATTCTCCCAGTGACTGCATGGGTTTCTTCCAGGGGCTCCAGTTTCCTCCCTAATGAGAGAGCAGCCCTATGGTCTGGGAGGACAATGCTGCCTTTACCTTTTACACAGTGATGCCACTGTGTCTCTGGGGTGGGGAGAGGGAATGCTGAAGGGGGGGATGGGACACCACTCAGGCACAGTGCTTTGTCCTGGAGGATGTTCACTTTCTTTAATATTGTTGGGGGCTGCACTGATGGAGGCAAGTGGAGAATGTTCCAACACAATCCTGATGTGTACCTTATAGAGAGCAAACAGACATTGGGGAATCAGGGGTTTGGGGAAACTGAGGTCGTTCTCCTTGTAGCAAAGGCAATTGAGAGGAGCTGTGACAGAGGGGTTTAGAAAAGTTACACGTTATAATAATCAACCTTACACCCATCAGCTCATTATACAAGGCTTACAAGACACACATTAAATGTTTGGGAAGTTTCAAAGGAGAACTTTTATGTAGCAAATGGGATTCAGATGGAATACAATACTCACACACAATGCGAATATCCAGGTCCTGATGAACTGACTAATTCAATCAGAGTTTGGTGTTACAATGACTGAGATTACCATCTGAATGTCCACCTGTAGTATCCTGTAATACACGTTTATAAAAGCCATCACTGTCAGTTCAGGTTAGAAACTCGCACCATCCCCTCCTCCTGGCCCAGGATGACTGGACACATTACTCCTTGTGGAGGTCAGCAGTCAGTTCAGGTGGAAATCTATGTTGGTTTCTCGGAGTTTCCACCTTGGAATTTCATGTGACTGAACAGGGCAGATCTTTGACACATGGGACCGAATATTCCAAGAATCAGTGAGATGTGGAGAGCAGGATTTGCTTGTTTTATTTCCTTCCGTGCTGCCGCTGTGCCTCATCAATAAGACATGGGGTGTGAAAGGCTCATGCAGTTCGATGGGCAAGTTGTCTCCATTCTGACCAATGGGCAGCAAGCTCCTCCCATAGAGTATCTCTAAAAACAGAGCAACTCTGCATGCTTCACACTGCCCAGTGTTCCCAGTAAATTCTTCGAAGAATGGGGGTAGGGGGGAACTCCTGGAAAAGGCATAACTGTAAAGTTCTAAGAGGATTGTGAAGAGAGAGAGATACATAGGAGAAGGGGGCAACAAGTTGCCAGATGGAGTATAATTTAGGAAAATGCAAAGTCGGTCATTTGGGAGGGGATAATAAGAGAACAGAGTGCTATTTACATGGTGGAAACTGTAGAAAGCTGCACCAAAAAGGGACCGGGGGGTCATTGTGCAGGAAACACTGAAAGGTAGCAGATTCTGGGTCAGTCACGAAATCAAGGGTTCTGTTTCAGATTCACCAAGTTTAAGGCAACGCCGACACGAGTAAGGGGTTTCAGTAGCAATGGAGCTGGGGTGAGGTGGAGACAAGCAACATTTTAGAGATTGGAATTCCTGGTGTTTTTGATTGTGCAGATGTCTGCTCAGAAGGTCACCTTGGGGTTCCAGATATGACAAGAATGTTGTGAAGAGTCTCGTTCTACCTCAGACTGCACCCAGCGAGAGGGAGGGGCTCAGCTGGAAGGGAAAGAAATTTGTATTAGCATCTGAAGGTAATGTGTTTACCCATTACAATGTTTCATTGTAGGAAATTGCAGTTAATCGAGTAGTGGGAATGTGATAAGCAGTTTGGTAACTGAGCAACAGTGGAGCAATGGAGAGGGATGATGGGGAGGGAGAGCTGGGCATCGTCAGTGTACATGTGAAACCTCACACTGTGCTTTTGGACAATTTCACCTCCTGACAGTATGTCGGTGAGATACAGGAGGGACCAAGGATAGATCCTTGAGGGACACCAAATACAAGGAATTCAGAAAGGAAAGGGATTGTGGAGATGGAGCAGAATTTACAAATGATGGTGAGGTCAAATGTTAGTTTTTTTGCAGAATGGATGAGAAGGACATAACCAGGAAAGACAGACAGACAGAACAAGGAACAATACCTGTGATTTGGCGAGGGGGAGTGATGAGGAGGAAACAGAGTTGGAATGTCTGTAGTTTAGTGAGACTAGTAAAAAATCAAGATGAGCTCCGATAAGGCTTGACAAGAGACTGGAGAAAGATGTAAGTTTGGGACAAAGAGCAGGAACACCATGTGAGGCAGTTTGTCTCAGTGGGCTAGTGGGAGGGAGGGAAGCAGCAGAGGCAGCTGGTCGGATTGTCTCAGTCTTAGTGACAGAGAAACTCAGTGTGCTCCTGTTGTTGGAGAGAAGGATGAAGGAGACAGGATGATGGGCAGTGTTTTACAGAGAAACAAAACCGGGGTTAGTGATATTTAAAATGAATGAACAAAACTAATATATTTAACTTTTATCCAGAATATTAAAATGTACAACTGAAGTCATCGTTCGAATCCCAGCTCGGCAGATGGTGGAATCTGAATTCAAGGAAAACATAACTGGAATTAGGAATCTCCTGATCTCCATGGAACCATTGTCAATAGCGAAAAAAATCCTGCCATCCCGACAGTGGCCCAGCCAACTACTCACTGTATTAATCACTGCAAAGTCTCAACAAAGGAATGAAACTGGATGGACCACTTGGCATCGAACAGGGCATTAGGAAATACAACCACAGAATCAGCCCTCTCGACTCTGCAACATCTTGCTCACTAACATCTGTTTTTTTGTGCCAAAACGTGGCGAGCTGTCTCACAGACTAGTCAAGGAACAGCCTGACACAGTCATACTCACAGAGTAATCCCTTACAGATAATGGCCAGACACCAACATCACCATCCCTAGATATCGAGAGTGTGGTGATAGAAAAGCACAACAGGTCAGGCAGCATCCGAGGAGCAAAAGAATCGACATTTCAAGCCTAAGCCTTTCATCAGCCTGACCTGCTGTGCTTTTCCAGCACCACACTCTCGACTCTGATCTCCATCTGCAGTCTTCACTTTCTCCTGAAATTTCTGGATATGTCCTGTCCCACCAGCAGGACAGACCAGGCAGAGGTGATGGCACAGTAGTGTACACACAGGAACCATTTGCCCTGGGAGTACTCAGCATTGACTTTGGACACCAGGAAGTCTCATGGCTCCTGCTGATTACCACGTACCGTGCTCCCACGGCTGATGAATCAGTTCTCCTCCATGTTGAATAACACTTGGAGGAAGCACTGAGACAATAACATAGTGACAAGCCTACTCTGGGTACAGGATTTCAATTTCCTCTACCAAGAGTAGCTCAGCAGCAGGATTACTGACTGAGCTGGTCGGGTCCTCAAGGACATAGCTGCTCAACTGGGTTTGCAGCAGGCGGTAACCGAACCAGCAAGAGGGAAAAACATACTAGATCTTATCAGAATGAATCTACCAGCTGCAAATGTATCTGTCCATGACAGTGTCGGTATGAGCGATAACTGTTGTTATCCCACAGTCTTTTTGGAGACAAAGCTTCACCTTAAAGTTGAGAAAAACCTCCGTTGTGTTGAGTTCTTCTATCATCATGCTAAATGGGACAGATGTAGGAACTCAAGTTGGACATCTCTGAGGCACTGTGGGATTACAACAACAGCAGAACTGTACTCCAGCACAATCTGTAATCTCATGGATTTGTAAATCCCGCACACCCATCACAATGGACAGGTAAGGAGGGCATGCCATGAGCAGCACCAGGCATACCTTAAAATGAAGTGCCAACCTGGTGAAGCTACCAAACAGGACCATCTGCATAATCAAACAGCATCAGCAGCAAGCAACACAGCTAAGTGATCCCACAATCAATGGATCAGATCAGAGCTCTGCAATTGTGCCACACCCAGTTGTGAATGGTAATGGACAATTAAACAACTTGTTGCAGGAAGCACCACAGATATCCCCACCCTTATTGATGGAGGGGTTTCACACATCCATGCAAAAGATAAGATGACAGCATATGCAGCAATCTTCAGCCAGATGTAAAGGGGATGAAACATCTCAGCCTTTTCCAGTGGTTCCTAACATCACAGATGTGAGCTATAAGCCAGTTCAATTTAGTTCGAACAATATCCAGAAATGGTTAAGTAGTGTAAAGGCTATGGGTCCTGCTAACATTCTCGGCAATAATACTGACAGCTTGTGCTCCAGAACTTGCCACCCATCAAGCCACATACTGCTCCAGCACTGGCATCTACCGACAATGTGGAACATTGCCCAGGAATGTTCAACACAAAAACACAGGGCAATCCAACCCCGGCAATTTCCCTCTGTCAGTCCACACTCAATCAGAAGTAAAGTGATGGAAGACGTCATCAACAGGGCTATCCATCAGCAGCTGCTCAGCGACAGCCAGCTGAGTGACACTCATTTTAGGCTCCACCAGGGCCACTCAGCTCCCGATTGTGTTACTGCCTGATTCACAACCTGACCTCCAGCTGAATCCCAGTGGAGCCCAGTCCCACTCCAACACAACTATTTCTAGCTGATTCCAACCTCATCTCAGCTCATATACTGAAACTCTCATTCATCATGTGTTATCTCCAGACTTAATTGTCCAAACACACTCCTGGCCAGCCTCCCAAATTCAACCACCCTGTAATCTCAAGAAAAATTGAAAGCTGTGTTGCCCACGTGCTCACTTCTCCCCAAACATGTTCATCTGTCAATAGGATCCTATTCATAAGGAACAACAATTTAAAATTCTCATTCTGGATTTGATTCCTGGCTGTGATCATCCCTAGCTCCCTGCACCATACATCCTTTGAGGCCTCAACAACCATTTTCTTTGAGACTCCCAACGACTTGTTAATTCATTACTTCAACTATGTGGCTGATTCTACAGTTGCGACAGCACTATGGTCTGGAATTTGCAGAGAAAACCTCACAGGTCTGCTTTCCACCGTTAAGACCTGCTTTTTGGCAATGCTTTTGATCACCTGACCTAATATCTCCATCTCTGGCCTTATATCTAAAGTTCTCAACAGTATTTTTGTGAAATTATAAGCATGATAATAAAATTACAAACTGTTCTTGATTTGGACATTATCTTCAAATCATCACTGTTGCTGTAATGAATAATCTGTAATGTCTCTTACCCAACCACATTGTGGGAGCACCTTCACCACACAAACTGCAGCTGTACAAGAAAGTCAAACATCACCCTCTCCCCAGGCAACAGGGCTTTGGCATTAATCACTGGGATCTGTGGGAGGAGAAACACAGTTGATGTCTCAGGGAGTGCAAAACGGATTACAAGGAATGAAAATGGTTCAGAATTTGATAGTCAGAAATGGAAGGAAAATACACTTGCTTATTGGAAAAAAGAATTCTTGACAGTCAAAAATATTCAAGATAAAAGTAATCTGATAATAGAGCAGCACATGGTCAGGGGCTGGGCCACAGTGAAAAACTCGTTTACAAAGGGTCTATAAAAGTAATAATACAGTATTAAACAGACCAAAAATACCCCCATGGTTGGAGACTGAGGAAGCTAGACATTGACAAAGTGGTCCTGAGGGAGCCCAGAGGTGAATCAGAGCAGGATTGGCTGCTGTCGTCACAATGACACTATACCAGAGAGAGGCTGCACATGCGCCTGGCTGCACCTTGCCCCCTACAAAGATGGCGGCTCCGCACGTGTCCAGGGAATCGTTGTCCCAAATAAAGATGGCGGCCTCACTCAGGCCTGCAGCCGCTGAGGCAATTCCCCATTTACTGCAAATACGGGACTGAGACGTTCACATTTGAGTTTTCCGACATGCACAGTTTGTTTCTAAAACCTCTCCGCTCATAGCAACACAGTTTTTGTCCCGTTTCCCAGTTTATTTCTTGCCTTACCGTCTCCTTTCTCTCCATAACTTCCCGAGCATTCATTACAGCGACTCTGTCGGGCGCGAGGGTGATCACATGGTTTACTTTAGCTCCGCCCTTCATTCCCTGTGATTGGTTGAAGGACTAACCTCCCGCTAGGTCCTCCAGCTCCGCCCACCGTCCTTTCATTGGTCCGGTGCTGACATCAATCACCCGGGATCACTGTTGGCTGGAGCATGCGCAGTGTGTCCTGCTTGTGCTGAGATGTTGGGTCATGTGATGGGAGGTAACAACAATGACTGCAGATGCTGGAACCCAGATTCTGGGTCAGTGGTGCTGGAAGAGCACAGCAGTTCATGCAGCATCCAAAGTGCAGAGAAAAAGCCCTTCATCAGGAATAAAGGCAGTGAGCCTGAAGCGTGGAGAGATAAGCGAGAGGAGGGTGAGGAGAAAGTAGCATAGAGTCCAATGGGTGAGTGGGGGAGAGGATGAAGGTGACAGGTCAGGGAGGAGAGGGTGGAGTGGATAGGTGGGAAAGAACACAGGCAGGTAGGACAAGTACGGACAAGTCATGGGGATAGTGCTAAGCTGGAAGTTTGAACTAGGGTGAGGTGGGGGAAGGGGAAATGAGGAAACTGTTGAAGTCCACATTGATGCCCTGGGGTTGAAGTGTTCTGAGGCGGAAGATGAGGCGTTCTTCCTCCAGGCATCTGGTGGTGAGGGAGCGACGGTGAAGGAGGCCCAGGACCTCCATGTCCTCGGCAGAGTGGGAGGGGGAGTTGAAATGTTGGGCCACAGGGCGGTGTGGTTGATTGGTGTGGGTGTCCTGGAGATGTTCCCTGAAGCGCTCTGCTCGGAGGCGCCCCCTAGTCTCCCCAATGTAGAGGAGACCACATCGGGAGCAACGGATACAATAAATGAAATTAGTGGATGTGCTGGTAAAACTTTGATGGAAGTGGAAGGCTGCTTTCGGACCTTGGTTGGAGGTGAGGGCACAGGTTTTACAGTTCCTGCGGTGGCAGGGGAAAGTGCCAGGATGGGAGGGTGGGTTGTAGAGGGGCGTGGACCTGACTGGGTAGTCACGGAGGGAACGGTCTTTGTGGAAGGTGGGAAGGGGTGTGGAGGGAAATATATCCCTGGTGGTGGGGTCTTTTTGGAGGTGGAAGAAATGTCGGTGGATGATTTGGTTTATGCGAAGGTTTATAGGGTGGAAGGTGAGCCCCAGGGGCGTTCTGTCCTTGTTACGGTTGGAGGGGTGGGGTGTGGAGGGCGGAGGTGAGGAATGTGGACGAGATGTGTTGGAGGGCATTTTTAACCACGTGGGAAGGGAAATTGCGGTCTCTAAAGAAGGAGGCCATCTGGTTTGTTTTCTGGTGGAACTGGTCCTCCTGGGAGCAGATACGTCGGAGGCGGAGGAATTGGAAAACGGGAAGGCATTTTTGCAAGAGGTCGGGTGGGTTGAGAGTTTGCTGAGGGTAAGAATTCCCTTTGCGTGAGCTCTGCAGTAGATTTCCTTTATTCATGGAGGGCATTGCCTTCCTACTCATGACTGTATAGCTGTGACTGATGATTCAATGCTATCTGAATCAGTACATAAACACCCCATTTTCACAACATCTGAGATCTTTAGCACATTGTATTACGCTCTTCTTTGGAAACAACAAAAACATGAATTTAAGCCTCAAGGAATTGGAGCAGGCGTAGGCAATTCATCCCTTTCAGCTTGTTCCCCCATTCTATCAGATCATGGCTGGGCCAACCCAGGCCTCAACACCTCTTTTATGCTTGATCCGCATAGCCCTCAACTGCTCAATATTTCAAAAATCTATCTGCCCTCTTTTAAAATAATTTGAGATAGAATCATACATTCCCTACTGTGTGGAAACAGGCCTTTCAGCCCAACAAGCCAGAACAACCCTCCGAAGAGTAACCCAACCATTCCCCTCCCACATTTAACTTCCAAAAAGTTTGGGTGAGAAAATTTTAGCCATTCACTGACAGAAAAAAATTCTTTACTTTTTCTAAAATGAATGTTCCCTTGTTTGAGACTTCATTGGTGCTAGAAGATCTAGTCAACATCCACCCTGTCAAGCTCCTCAGAATCTTGTTTCCATAAGATCACCCCTGCTTATCTATTCTTGATAGGTCAACCCTTTCATCCTCGAAGCAGCTAAGTGAATCTTTTTTGAATGGTCTCCAATGTTGGTTTATCCTTTATTAAATATGGAAGCTAATATTGTATACAGCACTGCAAGTGAGGACTCAGCAACAGCCCCAGTGTGGTTAACCAATCCTCAATCCATGCTAATACATTACCCCAATACCATGAGCTCCTCAATTGTGCAATTAACTTTTATGTAGCACCTTATCATTTGCATTTTTAAATTCCAAATAGAGAATATCATGGGATTGCCCTTTATCAGCCCTGCTTGTTATCTCCTCAATGAACTGTCGCAAATTTGTCAAATATAGTTTCTCTTTCACAAAACCCAGTCTACCATGTTTAATGATAAGCTTTTCTTAATGTCCTGCTATTTCTTACTTCAATATTCGACTCTGTGGATTCTTTCAGTAGATTTGCTAAGTATGATTCCCCTCTCTTAAATCCATGCGGACTCTGTCCAATCCTGTCACTGTTCAGTAAGAAACTTGACTGTACTCCAATATAGTTAGTAAATGTATATGTATTTATTTTTAAAAATTGATTACTTATAAATGCTGGACCCATGCAACATCAATGAATTTATGACTCTGAATTTGGGTTATAATGTTTTTTACTGTTAATTCCTTTTCATACTGTGTTATGCAGACAGCACCAAGTGATCACTCTTAATTGTGAGTAACTTTGAAAATAATATATTTTAAAAATGACACCCCAAAATGCTGCCTCATTAATGTGCAAGGAGGATTTTATTCAATAGTTTGCAGATAAAATTGAACAGCTTTTTGCTGCAATTTGGCCAGACTGCAGGTTACACCAAAGTATCAGTGCCTCACCTTTAGTGTGTTCCCAGATATCACACAGCTGCAGTATTTTGGTTTGCACTCAGCTATATGTTGTTCTCACTTGTTTCTTTGTGAAAGATTACAAAATTAACTTGGATGAATGAACTTATGACTTCTTTAACCAATGTTGGGAGAAAAAAAAGTCAGTATTTCAAGTGCTGATAAAGTAAAATAAACTGATAATCAGTAGAAAGGGTTTAAGATAGATATGGAACAAATGCTGGCAAATGGGACGAGATTAATTTTGAATATCTGGTCAGCATGGGTAAATTGGACTGAAGGGTCTGATTTATGTATTGTACAACTGTGACTTCATTCTCTCAGTTATTCAAGAAGTTGAATACTTCGAGGAGGAAAAGGAGAATTTATGCAGAGAATGCACTTGAAATGGTGACTGAGGGATATCAAACTCACATTGTTTCATCACCTTTTCCTCTGGGTTCTTCAATGAACAAACTTGTTTTGTTCTCTGAATAACTATGTATCATGTGATTTGTTTTACACAAAATATTTCGTTAGGATCGAGTGAAATATTAAGAAGTGTTCATTTTTAAAATTTAGGCAGCTTGATTATTAAGCAAGAAAAGGTTAGTGTTGTACGCCCACTGAATCATTGCTCTATAAAAGATAACAAGCTTTTCATCTGTTCTGGCACAATATATGGAAGTCAGTTCTGAAGGAAAACATCCTCGTAGGTAATGTTCCCACATATGGGGAGTAATTGCTTCTGGTCACTCTTCAGGCTATAGAGGCTAGGAAAGAAATGAATTGGCCAAATTTAGCAACACCATTTGGAAGGACTGTGCTCATTGGGGAAACTTGCAGGATCTGGAGAAGGAACACGTGTTTCAGAGTGTATGCAATAAACCTGAATATGGTTATTGTTTTCACAGAGCTTGGGACCCGACTGGAGCAGCAATGAAGCTCGTATTGTTTTTTAAATTTCCGAGCTTGCCAAATTATTGTTGGTAAATGCAGGTGACTTTGTCAAAGCACATTTCACACTCCCCAGCTAAGAATTTGGTCCCAATTCTGTCAGTCCATCCATTCCCATGGATAACAGGTATTTTAAATGTGAGCACTCCATTTAACTATTTGAATTGAATACTTCAGTGGTTACATCTTCTTGGATTCTTTATTTCAAATTACTCAGTGATTTTTGTCCTCCCTGAATTTGCCAAGCACTGGGCAGTTCGGGAATATTCCAAATATTTACAATAGATACATTCACACTTTTGAAGGCAACCTGGCAGATTTGAATACCATTCAGGTAGTCAACAGCAATACATAAGTAACTTTATGAATTGCTTACTGTACACCAACAACATAAGCCAAGTACTATTGAACCCACAGATCGTCTCCCAAGGATTCCCAGATCTAAACAGTGCATTCCAGGTATGCTCACTCTCACCATCGGGGAGCAGTCTCCCAAAGTGCTCCCAGAATTTAGAAAGCACACACACTGCCCTCCAAAGCTAAATCTGCTGTCACAGGCTTCACTCTTATTGCACACAGTGACATTTATTGTCCAGTTCTTTAATGTGTCAAATGATTTTACAAACAATTTATCAAATTCTTTAAATCCTGAAGAAATGTGATGTCAGCCCTTTGTAGAAGTGAATGGAAGGTGTGATGTTTGCTTGACCTTTGGCTCTATGTATCAGACCGAACTGAACCTTTAGCACGATGTGGGATGTTACCCACAATCTTTGTTTAAAAAAGCAAAGATTATGCTCTGAGATTTAAATGTTCAATCAGGTTTGATCAAAAAGCCTTCCAAAAATTGAGAGTTTGACTTCAGCTCCTTTAAAGAGACATGCACTTGGCCTTCAATTTTGTGACATGTAATCATTCTTTGGTAAAGGTGGCTGAGTGCAACACTGCAGGATGTTGTGCTGAAGTGCCCCATTGGGTGGATGAGCTTTATTACTGGTGTAACTTGGCTAATTTTGAGATGGAATGTTACTTTGAGTTAAATCTTGTTTTTAAACTGAGGCGTGCTTGTGTAACTTTAGTGTGGAAACTATGCTCATGTTTGCAATGAACCTTTCACCTTTGGAGATTATTTACAAACCAGATCAGAAAAACACTGAAGTTCAATATAGAAAGCACAGTACTGGAGAACTGCAGGTCCAGCAACATCTCTGAGGGGAATAAAACATTGTAAGTTCCAAGTCCAGTGACCTTTTGTCTGTTCAGACGAAGAGTCAGTGAACTTGAACTGTAACATTGTGTGCGGCACGGTGGCACAGTGGTTAGCACTGCTGACTCACAGCACCAGAGACCCGGGTTCAATTCCCGACTCAGGCGACTGACTGTGTGGAGTTTGCACGTTCTCCCGTGTCTGCGTGGGTTTCCTCCGGGTGCTCCGGTTTCCTCCCACAGTCCAAAGATGTGCGGGTCAGGTGAATTGGCCATGCTAAATTGCCCGTAGTGTTAGGTAAGGGGTAAATGTAGGGGTATGGGTGGGTTGCGCTTCGGCGTGTCGGTGTGGACTTGTTGGGCTGAAGGGCCTGTTTCCACACTGTAAGTAATCTAATCTAAGCAGTTTATTGTTTTGTTATGGATCCTATGATTTGACTTGCGAGAGGCAGCAACTGTGATCAACTGGGATAAAACTCCCCAACCATGGGAAAAAAACATAATTCTTTATACTTTGCAAAACACTTCTGTAAATAAGAAATGCAATTCAGCTAAGTGCAAGAAGATATACCATCTGCCGTGTCTCAAACCTGCTACTCATCTTTGAGAACGAATCTGTCAGAATTGTGTTTGTTCACTTCCTTTGAGAACAAATGTCCCAGTTCCAGTTCCTGGGCCGGGCTCGGTTACCACATTGCAGTGGGGTGGGGAGCTTTGTGTCAGACTGAAGTTTTTGTTAAGAGCAACATTGCAGGTTGAAGTTGACGCTTTTGACTAATATTGCGTCATCAAACTTGGAGGAAATCCTTCCGAATGTATTGATTAACTGGACTGAGCCTGTTTACATGCAGTCCTGTTAGTAGTGCTGTAATTGTCTAAGTTAAGAATCACACAACACCAGGTTATAGTCCAACAGGTTTAATTGGAAGCACACTAGCTATCGGAGCGCCGCTCCTTCATCAGGTGATTGTGGAGGGCACAATTCTAAGATACAGAATTTATAGCAAAAATTTACAGTGTAATGTACTGAAATTATACATTGAAAAATACCTTGATTGTCTGTTGAGTCTTTTAGCTATTCGAATACCATGATTGACACATGAAAGAAATGAAACTATCACAAAACCTGGTTGTAAAAGTTGCATTCCTGACAGGGGCCCACCCAATCGCTCATTGTATTAATCACTGCACAGTCTCAATAAATGAATGAAACTGGATGGACCACATGACATCTACTAATGCACTGGAAAATACAACCACACAATCAGCCCTCTTGACACTGCAACTTCTGCCTCACTGTGGGCCGACAGCAACAGAACTGTACTCCAGCGCAATCTGAAATCTCATGGCCTGGTATACCCCCCACTCCACCAATAACATCAAGCCAGGGGATCAATCCTTGTTCAATGGAGAATTCAGGTGGGCGTGTCAGGAACAGTGCTGAAAATGTGTTGCTGGTTAAAGCACAGCAGGTTAGGCAGCATCCAAGGAACAGGAAACAAGGAACAGTACCAGGCATAGCTAAAATTGAAGTGCCAACCTTGTGCAGCTTCCAAACCTGCATGCTAAACAGTGCAAGCAACACCAAATAGAACTAAATGATCCAACAACCAATGGATCAGATCTGAGCTCTGCAGTTCTGCCACACCTAGTCAGGAATGGTGATGGAAAATCAAACAACTCACTGCAGGAAGCATCACAGATATCCCCACCCTTACTGATGGAAGGGTCTTACATATTCATGCAACAGACAAGACAACAGCATTTGCAGCAATCTTCAGCCAGCAGTGCCAAATGGATGAGCTTTCTACATTGGTCCCTGACATCACAAATGTGAATCGAATTGTTTGAAAACTTAAATCAGATCAAGAAATGGACAAGTAGTGTAAAAGCTATGGGCCCTGCCAACATCGTGGCAAATAACACTGATGGCTGTGCTACAGAAATTGCTGCCCACCAAGACAAGTACTGCTTCAGCACTGGGATCGATCGACATTGTGGAACATTGCCTATGGATGTTCAACACAAAAAAACAGGGCAGAGCCAACTCAGCCAATTTCCCTCCATGCATTCACACTCGCTCAGCAGTGAAGTGGTGGAAGGTGTCATCAACAATGCTGTCAAGCAGCTGCTCAGCAATAGCCTTCTGTGACGCCCAGTTTGGGTTCTGCCAGGGCCACTCATATCCTGATCTTATTTCAGACATGATTCACAAACTGACAAACAGATGAATTCCGGAGGTGAGGCGAGGGTGATAGCCCAGTCCCACTCCAAGACCACTATCTGACCTCACCACATTCTCAGCTCATTTGCTGAAACTCTCATTCATTCATTTTGTTAACTCTAGATTTGAATATCTAAACCCATTCCTGGCCAGCATCCCACATTCACCGTCCCGTTAATCTCAAGAACATTGAGAACTCTACGGCCCAAGTGCTCACTTGTACCAGAACTTGCTGATCCACCAAAAGGCTCCCAATTATAAGCAACAACCATTTACTTTCACACCCTTGATTTAATTCCTGGCTGTAATCATTCCTATCTCCCTGCACACACACCCCCTTTCATATCTTAATAACTCATTTTAGTTCAGATGTGCAACGATGTTTTTATTTTTGAGTTCACCTGTGTGACTGTTTCTATAGCTTCCAAGGCAGTACGGTCTGGAATTCCCACCCTAACCCTCTAAGATCTGCTTTCTCCCTTTAAGGTATTCCTGACAAACGGATTATTTGGCAATGGTTGTGATCACCGGACAGAATATTCTCCATCTCTGGTCTTATGTCAAAAGTTCTCAATAATATTTTTGTGAAATTAAAAACATGTTGATTTGTACAGACATTTTCTACTCTTCACTGAGTGAATAAACTGTTATATCTCATACCCAACCACGTTGTGGGAGCACCTTCATCATACAAACTGCAACAGTACAAAGAAGTCAAACATTACCCTCTCCACAGGCAACATGACTTTGGCATTGATCACTGGTGTCCGTGGAAGGAGAAATACACACAATGTTTCAGGGAGTGCAATATGAATTATAGGGAATGAAAATGGTGCAGAATTTGACTGTCAGAAATAGAAGAAAATACACTCGCTTATTTGGAAAAAAAGAATTCTTGACTGTAAAAGATATTGAGGGGAAAAAAACTTGATAATGAGCAGCATTATCCGGTCACGAGCCGGGCAGCAATGGACAATTCATTTACAAAAGGGTCTGTGAACGTAATAGTAAATTACTAAACAGAGCAAAAATACACTCATGAGAGACTGAGGAAGCTAGATAATGAACAAGTGGAAATCAAGGAGACCAGAGGGGAATCAGAGCCGTGTTCACTTTTATGATCCCACAGTCAGAGATGACTAGCACCGAAACAGACTCTTCGGTCCAACCGTCCATGCCAAGCAGATACTCTTAACTAATCTATTCCCATTTGCCAGCACTTGTCCGACATCCCTCTGAACTCTTCCTATTCAAATCCCGTTTAAATATAACTATTTTAGTTGCCCTTTAGGCCCCTTTTGAATTTTCCCCTCTCACCCTAAACCTGTATCTTCTCGTTCTGGGCTCCACCAACCCAAAGTAAACACCTCGTCTATTTATGCTATCCATGCCCCTCCTGATTTTATAAACCTCTATAATATCACACTCAGCCTATGACAATCCAGGGAAAATGGCCCCAGCATTATGCCTCTCCCTGCAACTCAAATCCTCCAAATCCGGCAACATCCTTGAAAATCTATTCTCAAACCTTTCAAGTTTCAGTGCCTCCTTCTGATACGAGGGAGACCAGAATTGCACACAATATTCCAATAGTGGCTTAACCAATGTCCTATCCAGCTCCTTTACTCAACGCTCTGACCAATAAAGGGAAGCATACCAAATGCCTTCTTCACTGTCCTATCGACCTGTGACTCTACTTTCAAGGAACTATAATCCTGCATTCCAAGGTCTCTTTGTTCAGCAAGACTCTCCAAGACCTTACAATTCAGTGTCAGTCCTGCTCTGATTTGCTTTTCGAAAATGCAGCACCTCACATTTATCTCAATTAAACCCTATCTGCCACTCCCCAGCCCATTGGCCCATCTGATCAATATCCCATTGTATGTTGAGACAACCTTTATCACTGACCATAATATCAACAATTTTGGTGTCACCTGCAAACTTACCAACTGTACCGCCTCTATTCACATCCAAATCAATTAAATGAATAACGAAACAAATTCAGAAAAAAAAATCCATTTCTCTGGGTGTGAATGTGCTCTGTGTAAATCCTGCCCTATGACTCTCTACCAGAGAAGGCTCTGCACAGACACCCCTCTGAACCTTGCCCCCTACAAAGCTGGCGGCTGCACGTGCCCAGTGAATCGTTGCCCCGAATAAAGATGGTGTTGCTTACTCAAGTCAATCGCCAGATGAGGCATTTTCCCATTCACTGCAAAAATGGGACTAAGTTTCAAATCTGTATTTTCTGATGTGCACCAAATGTTTGTGAAACCTCTCAGCCCATACCAGCACCATGTCCCCCGCTTCCAGCTGTTTATTTCTTTCCTTACTGACAGCTCTCCGCCCGCACATGCCGCACCGACCTCGAGCATGATCACGTCTTTTTTTTCAAAGATACACCTTTTTTTTGTATTTCCCCCACACTACCGTCTAACTGCGGTAGTGCTTATTTTTTTCCCCAGCACCCATAGTGTGTGCAGGTGTGAGACACAGTGAGAGACACAAAGTGCACAAATCTTTATTCAATTTCCACCACCAGGAAAAATAGGAAAACACCCAAGTGGCCTGTGACAAGCAGTGCCCTTCACATCAAAGAGGGCAATGCTGTGTGATCAAAACAGTGAAGGGGAGGGCAGCGACTAAATCAAAATAGCGTTGGAGGGGGAAATGATGCACGCCAATCTCTGTGGCGCCCACCTCTCCCTGAACTTCTCCAGGGTGTTGGTGGACACCACGTGCTCCTTCTCCAAGGACACCCGGGCCCTAACGTAACCGCGGAACAGGGGCAGGCAGTCGGCCCTAACGACCCCCTCCACGGCCCGCTGTCTGGACCTGTTTATGGCCAGTTTGGCCAGGCCCAGGAGCAGACCCACGAGGAGGTCTTCAGGCCTGCCCTCCCTCCTCCGCACCGGGTGCTCGAAGATCAGGAGCGTGGGGCTGAAGTGCAACCAAAAACAGAGGAGAAGGTTTTTCAGAAAATCTAAGAGGGAGTGCAAATGCCCACACCCAATATACACATGGTCCACGGACTCCACAGCACCACAGAACAAGCAGTTGGGCTGGGAGTCCATGAACCACCGCAATCTGCGGTTGCAGGGGACTGCTGCGTGCAGCACCCTCCACCCCAGATCCCCGAGAGAAAGGGGGAGGACTCCTGCATAGAGGGCTCTCCACTGGGGATCCCCACCGCCCGGTGGCAATGGGCACGCCAGGGCGTGTTCGGGCGGTGGATGAGGGAGAAGAGGTGGACGGTGTGCAGCAGCAGTCTATACAGGGCACGCCTTTTAATGTCCTTAAATTGGACAAAATTAAAATTTCGGAGGCGGCTCAGGTTGTGGGGCACAGGCTCCCGCGGGAAGTACAGGACCTTGGGGCCAATGTGAAATTCTGTCCAGGCTGGGGTGAGCGCAGACGGGATCCCACCGCACACCTGAGCGTCCTCCAACCGGTGCACTACATCGGGTCCGAGCACTGCCGTTTTAAGGCGTCGGATGGCGGTGGCCACGTACCGGACGTCTACCGCTGCCCTGTTCGCTATGTCTTGCGGCAACATCCAGCCCAGGCCCCCGGCACCCAGCTCGTCCCCGACCCTGGTCGCCCTCGCCGCCATGGCCCTCCCCTCCGACAGCCACTCGAACCCGCGAGCACGGAGGTGCGGATTCCTGAGCAACGGCTCCCTGACGACAGCCGCTACTCCTGCCGGAGGGTAGGCGAGACGTGATTCAACCATGTTCCAGACAGTGATCAGGTCCTGGTAAAAGACAGGCAGCACCTTGATGGCGACCTCCAAACCATCACGGTCGACGAACAGGTGCTGCGTGTTGTAGTTGAGGTTACGCACCTGGCGAAAAAATACGTCGCCAGGGCGCACCACCTAGGAGGAGGCTCGACGTAAAGGTATCGCATGATCACATCTAATCCCGCCCGTCATTCATTCTGATTGGTCAGAGGAATAACTGCCCGGCCAGGTCCTCCAGCTCTGTCCCTGCCTTTCCATTGGTCCACCGCTGACATCAATCCCCGGAGCCCATTGTTGGCTGGATCATGCGCACTGCTTCGCGGCTTTTGTTGCTGTTCATGAGTTACAAGAGTGAGGGACAAAAGTTATAAATGACACGACACCATCTCAAAACCACCTGATGAAGAAACAACAAAGCTAGTGCTCCCAGAAACATCTGTTGACCAATATCGTGGTGTTCTGTGAATTTTAGTTTTGTTCGTCCCAATCCAACACCAACACCTCCAAGTCACGAGTGAGGGAGGAATGTATAACATAAGAACTGGGAACAGGAGAAGGCCATCCTGCCCTTCGAACCTGCTCTACCATTCAATATCATCATGGCTGATCATTTCGTGGATGCAGAACCATTTACCCATGTTCTCACCTTGTCCCTTAATTAATTAATTATTTTAAAAATGTCTAACTTAGCTTTAAAAGCGTTTACTGAACTAGCATCAACTACTTCCCTGGGCAATGAATTCCATAGAGGTCAAGAAGTTCCTTCTCAATTCAGACTTAAGTTTGCTGCCTCTAGTCTTGTGGTGATGCCCTCTTGTCCTAGCTTCACCTGCCAGTAGAAACAACTCTCAACTTCTATTTTATCCATTCCATTCATTATTTTATATGTTTCCATTCTTCTGAATTCCAATAAATATAATCCCAATCTCTGTTAAGCCAACCCCCTCAACTCCGGAATCAACCTTGTTAACTTTCGCTGCACCCCCTCTAGTGCCAGTACATCCTTTCTCAAGTAAGGAGATAACAACTACATGGAGTACTCCAGGTGTGGCCTCACCAGCACCCAATACAGCTGGAACATAACCTCTGCTTTTAAGCATAATCCCTTCAGCAAAGAAGGACAAAATCCATTTGCTTTCTGAATTGATGTTTGTACCTGGTGACCAACCTTCATGCAGAAGGATACTCAGGTCCCTCTGTATAGCAAATGATGTAACTTTTTAACATTCAAGTTTTTTTTTATGTTACTCCAACCAAAGAGTATAACTTTACATTGACAAACTTTCTATTTCATTTAATAGACCATTACCCACTCACCCAATGTTTATATGTTCCTCTGCAAAGTTTCACAGTCCTCTGCACATTTTGTTCCGCTAACCATCTTAATGTCATATGCAAACTTTGACACCCTACGTGTGGTCCCAAATCCAAATCATCTGTATCAATTGTAAATAATTGCAGTCCCAACACCGATCCCTGATGCACACTACTTGTCAATGATTGCCAGCCAGAATAATACACAGTTATCCCCACACATTATTTCCTGTTAGTCAACCAATCTAATATCCATGCTAATACTCTACCCCTAATGCCATGCACCCTTATATCATGCAACAACCTCTTGTGCAGCATTTTGTTGATGGACTTTTGGAAATCCAGGCACACTGCATCCACTGGGTCCCCGTTGTCCACCTTTCTCGAAATGTCTTCATAGAATTCCAAAAGATTTGTCAAGCATGACTTGCCCTTCATGAATCCATGCTATGTCTGTCCAATGGGACAATTTCTAAAGAGATTCCCTTCTATTTCTTCCTTGATAATAGATCCAAGCATCTTTCCCATTCCAGGGAATAAGCCAACTGGTATATAATTCCCCACTTTTTGTCCACCTTTTTAAAACAGTGTTTTGCTGCTTTCCAATCTGCTGGGACTGCCACAGAGTCCAGTGAATTTTGGGAAATTACTGCCAGTGCATTTGCTATTTTTCCTGGCATCTCTTTTAGTACCCTGAGATGCATCCATCAGGGTCAGGAGACTTTTCTATCGTTAGCTCAATTACCTCCCAACAGTCTTAAACTACCCGTTCCATAGTAATGATAGTTTCCAATTCCTCACCTTCCTTTGTCTCTGTTAATTACTGGCAAGATATTAGTATCCTATTGTTATAAATATATATATTTATAACAAACTTTGAATATTTCTATAGACTTTTGCTATCTGTCTTTACAGTCTGTGCTAGATTATTTTTCTCATGTTTATCTTACTTTTCTTTATAGCTCTTTTGTGACTTTCGGTTGACCTTTTAAAGGTTTTTCAGTTCTAGTTTCATGCTGTTTTTGGCCACTTTGTATGCCTTCTCTTTCAATTTGATCACTTTCCTTGGATACCCATCGCTGAGTATGCCTTTTCTTACAGTCCTTCCTTTTCACTGGAATATACCTTTGCTGAGCACTTTATAAAATGTCTTTGAAAATCTTCCACTGCTCATCAACTTCCCACCATAAAGTTTTTGTTTCCAGTCTACTTTATCCAGGTTCTCTCTCATTCTATTATAGTTCCCCGTGTTCAAGCACAGGACCCAGGTATTAGATTTTATCTTCACACTCTCCATATGTATTCTAATTCAACCATACAGTGATCACTTCTTCCAAGAGGATCCCTAACTCTGAGGTGATTAATTATTCCTGTCTCATTGCACAGGGGCCAGATCTTGGATAGCTTGCTCCCTTGTCAGTTCCATTTCATACTGGTCAAATAAAAACTATCATGGATACACGTAATGAACTCCTGAAGGCTACCCTGACTGAGCTGGTTCGACCAAAGTTCATGTAGATTAAAATCCCATGATAATAAACGTACCATTTTTCCAGGCATTAGTTATTTCTTTGTTTATTGCCCATCCCAATGTGATGTTATTATTTGGTGGCCTGCACACTGCACCTATCAGTGACTTCCTTGTTAGAATTTTGAATGCATCATTCCTGTTTTTTTTCCCTAATGTACGGCAATAACAACAGCTACTTGCATTGTATGGAATCTTTCACAATGGCAAATCTCCTCAGGTGCTTCATGGATGATCAAA
>NW_026868415.1:0-53606 GCF_020745735.1 Hemiscyllium ocellatum | reverse complement strand
TCCGACCACACCAGAGATATCTTTCCCTCCACACCCCATTCAAGCATTCCTCAGAGACCATTCCTGTGACTCCGCATTAGATCCTTGCTCCCCACTACCCCTCCTCCACTCCCAACACCTTTGCCTGCCATTGCAAGAGGTGTAAACCTGTGGCACACCCTTCCCCTCACCTCCATCCAAGACACCAGAGGTCCCTTCACATCCAGCAGAGATTTTCCTGTACATTGAATAACCTCATCTATTGTGTTCATTGCTCCTACAATGGGGAGACAGGACGCCAACTTGCAGAATGTTTCAGGGAACCTTTCTGGGAGACGTGCACCAATCAACCCCACTGTCCTGTGGTCAACCATTTTCTACAACCCACCCTCTCACTCTGCCAAGGACATGCATGTCCTGGCCACCTCCACCACAAAATCCTAGCTACATGACTCTGGAGCAAGAATACCTCATCTTCTACCTTGGGACCCTTTAAGTACAGAATCAATGTTTCATCATTTCCCCTCCCCCCACCATATCCCAGATCCAGCCCTCCAACTCAGCACCACCCTCTTGAACAGTCCCACCTGTCCCATCTCCTTCTTAATTACCCACTCCACCCTCTCACCATTACCCTCCACCAGCATCTTCCTATCGCTTTCCCAACTACCTTCTCGCCAGCCCCACACACACATCCTATTATCTGTCAGCCCTCTTCCCCACTCAGAATCCTGCTGAAGGGCTCAGGCCCAATATGTCAATTCTTCCTGCTCCTTGGATACTGTCTGACCGGCTGTACTTCTCCTGCGCCAAACTTTAACGTAAGCTGGAAGAACAAACCTCATTTTGTACTTGGGGGACCCTTCAGGCCTCTGACCTTAAAACTGAATTCATTAATTTTAGGTCCTAAGTCTCCCACGTCCTTGCGCCCTAGTGCCCACCCCACACACCAGGCCTTGTTATTACATAGCCTGCCATTACACATTACCTATGGTTAGTCACTAACAGTCTCCATTAACATCTATTAACCCTCCACCAGCCAGATCATTATTCATTCCTTTGTCCAATTGCTGCTATATCTCTTTTTGGACTATATCACCACCTATCATTTACTCCTTAACCCCTACCTTCTGCATATAAACTGACATTTTTTCTCAGTGACATCAGTTCTGAGGAAGGGTCAGCGGATCCAAAATGTTAACTCTGATTTCTCTTCACAGATGCTGCCAGACTGCTGAGCTTTTCCAGTACCTTCTGGTTGTTGTTTCTGATTTAAGCATCCACAGTTCTTTTGGTTTTCATTTACTGGGAGTTTCTAATTCAGGTCTAGCAGCCTACATCATGAGTTTATAAACTCTCCCAGTCCACACTAACTCCATTTCTCTCCCACTCCCTTCACACTCACTGGGTCTCTTCCCAACCCCTGCCCAGTGACACTGCACGTGCACAGCTCATGGTCACATGCTGGCCTGTTGGCAACACCCCTCATTCACTCCCATTGGCTGGAGGATTACATCTAGTCTCCTATTGGTCTGAAGCTGCCGTCAATCAGCCAGGCCCCATTGTGACATGAGTGGTGGATCCTCCCAGGAGTGTGGGAGGCTGAGGGGTAACCTCATAGAGAGGTTTATAAAATCATGGGAGGCATTGATGAGATAAATAGACAAGGTCTTTTCCTGGGGTGGGGGAGTCCAGAACTAGAGAGCATAGGTTTAAGGTGAGAGGGGAAAGATATAAAAGGGACCCAAGAGACTACTTTTTTCATGTAGAGATGGCGCGTGTATGGAAGCTACTGTCAGGGGAAGTGGTGGCAGCTAGTACAGTTACACCATTTGAAAGGCATCTGGATGTGTATGAATAGGAAGGGTGTAGAGGCATATGAGCCAACTGCTGCCATATCGTACTAGATTAGGATAGGATATCTGGTCGGCACGGACGAGTTCGACTGAAGGGTCTGTTTCCGTGCTGTATATGTCTGTGGCTCTGCCCTGGGATGAGGTTCATCATTCACAGTGAATGGGGCAGTATCACAGAGCACAGGGGTTGGGGGCTATTCAGCCCATTGCGGCTATACTCTCTCCCTCTGGACATGCTGCCAATCTGCCCTTCCTCCCCTCCCATTTACCCGTAGCACTCCAAATTTATCCTCAAATAGTTAAATTCCGAGATGTACAGCACAGAAACAGACCATTCAATCCAACTCATCCATGCTACCCATTTATCCCAAATTAATCTTGTCCCATTTGCCAGCACTTTGCCCATATCCTTCTAAACTTTTCTTAATCACGTACCCAGTCAGATGCCTTTCAAATGTTGTAATTGTACCAGCCTCCACACTTCCTCTGGCAGCTCATTCCATATTCAGCTTGAAAACATTGCCCCTAAGATCCCTTTAAAATCTCTTGCCTCACACCTTAGGCTTGTGCCCTCTAGTTTTGTACTCACTTAACCTTGGGAAAAGACCCTGGTTGTTCACCCTATCCATGTCCTTCACGATTTTATGTACCTCGAAGGTCATCTCTCAGCATCCGATGCTCCAGGGAAAACAGCCCCAGCCTATTCAGCCTCTCCCTATAGCTCAAATCCTCAACCCTGGCAACACTTTGCACATCTTTTCAGAATCCTTTCATGTTCTGTAATATCACTCCTACAGCAGGGAGACCAGGACTGAAAGCAGAATTCCAGATGTGGCTGAATCAATGTCCTGTGGAGCTGCAAAACAATGTCCCAACTCCAATACTCAATGCACTGACCAAGTACACCAAACGCCTCCTTCACTACCCTGCCTATCCATGATTCCACTTTCAAAGAACTATCAACCTGCACGACAAGGTCTCTTTGTTCAACAACACTCCCCAGGACCTTCCCATTAAATGTATAAGTCCTGCCCTGATTTGTTTTTTCAAAATGCAGCACCTCACATTTATCTGAATTCACTCCACCTGCCACTCCCCAGCCCATTTGATTGAAGTCCCATTGTACTCTGAGGTAACCTTCTTCCCGATCCACTTCCTCCCCGATCCAATTTGGTGTCTATGTAAAGTCACGAACCATAGGAATCATTGATATAAATGATGAAAAGCAGTGAACCCTGCACCGATCCTTACACCATATTGCTCATCACAGGCTTCCAGTCCGAAAGGCAACCCTTCACCACTCCCCTCTGTCTCCAACCTTACAGCCAATTTTATATCCAAATAGCTAGTTCTTCCACCTTGAATGTCTTTCTGAAGTCCAAGTTAGTGATTTCCATACACAAAGCCATGCTGACTGTCCCTAATCATTTCTTACCTTTCCAATTACATCTAAATCCTATCCCTGAGAAGCCCTTCCAACAACTTGCCTGACTCCAGGCTCACCAGTGTATTGTTCCCTGACCTTTCCTCATCACCTTTCTCAAATAATGGCGCCCGTCTTCCAGCACCTCGGTGATACAAATATCTCAGCGAGGGACCCAACTATCACTTCCCTAGCTTCCCACAAAGTTCTGGGATTCACCTGATCATGTATCAGGGATTTATCAATCTTGATGCATTATACAAGTTCCAGTGCCTCCTAACTTATATGGACACTTGTCAAGTTATCCCTATTTATTTCTCCAAACTCTCTCACTTCCATATCCTCCTTCAGTAAAAGCGGACATGAAATACGCAGATAGTATCTCTCCTGCCTCCTGCAGATCCATAGACAATTTTGTTGATCTTTGAGGGTCCCTATTCTCTGCCTGGTTACTCTTTTGTCCTTAGTGTATTTCTAGAATCTCTTTGGATTTTCCCCAAACCCATTTCACAAAGCTCTCTCGTCCCCTTTTTGCCCTCTTAGTTTCCCTCGAGTATACTCCTACTGCCCCTATATACCTCTAGGTATTCACACAAACCCAGCTGTCTGGACTTGCCATGTCCCTCCTTCATTTTCTTGACCAGAGCCACAATTCCTCTTGACAGTAGCATTCCTTACACCTCCCAGCCTCGGCCTTAACAGGAACATACTGTCTATATACTCATTGTCGCAGGCCTATGGAGGCAATGGCAGATGAAGACAGAGAAACAATCAATCATTCTCAGTAAAGAGGCAGTGCTGGGAAAGATACCAGCCGAAAGGTAGATGGGTCTCCTGGCCGTGATGGAATGCATCCCCGGGGACTGTAAGGAATGGCAGTGGGTAAATAGCAAATACACTCGTGATAATTCACTAAAATTTGCTGACTCTGGGACGGTTCTAACAGATTGGAAAGCTGCAAATGTGATGCCAATATTTTAAAATGGACGTGTCAGCATAACTTCTGTAGTGGGGAAATGTCTGATCTCTCAAGAAAGAAATAGTGAGCTATGTGGATAGAAATTGTCTCATCGAGCAGACACAGCATGGATTCATGAAAAGTGGACGACACTAAGATGAGTGGTAGAGCAATGTGTGCAGAGGCCACTGTCAGTCTGCACAGGGATACAGAGAGGTTAATTGAGTGGTTAAGGGTCTGGCAGATGGAGGACAATGTTGGGATATGAGAGGTCATCCATTTTGGTCGGACTAACAGCAAACTGGATGATGAAATGGTGAAAACATGCAGCAGGCTGCTGTACAGAGGGAGCTGGGTGTCCTTGTGCATGAATCACAGGAAGTTGGTTTGCAGGTACAGCAGGTAATTAAGGCAGTGAAAGGAATATTGTCCTTCATTGCTAGAGGGATGGTTATGCTGCAGCTGTACAGGGGGCTGGGGAGGCCACACCTGGAGTACTGTGTACAGGTTTTCGTCCCCTACTTCAGGAAGGATGTAATGGCGCTGGAGGGGGTGCAGAGCAGGGTCACTAGTTTGAGTCTGGAGTTGAAAGGGTTGCCTTCTGAGCAGAGATTGACAAAACTGGCATGATCCTCATTGGAATTTAGAATAATGGGAGATTGTATAGGAAAAATATAAAATTATGAAAGGAGTAGATAAGATAGAAGCAGGGAGGTCATTTCCACTGTGGACTGGACAAACTATGGTGCATAGCGACAAAATAAGGGGGTATCAGATTTAGGACTGAGTTCAGGAGAAACTTCTTCAGCTAAAGGGTTGTGAATCTGTGGAATTCCCAGCTGATTGAAACAGTTGAGACTTTCATCTTGAATGTCTTTAGGTCAAAATGTAGATTTACGAACAGGAAAGGAATTAAAGGTTATGGGAGAGAGCAGTAAAGTGGAGCTGAGATCAGCCCTGATCTTATTGAATGGCAGAGCAGGCTGGAGGGGCCAGATGGCCTCCTCCTGCTCCTATTCCTTATGTTACGTTCCCACTTTTCAGCCGTCCCTTTACCTGGGAATAGCAAAGAAGTATTGAAAGATTTTATCTTGTTCAATCACAATGCACCTTTATCCAATTTAGAACAGCAACTTTTAGATCTGGTCTATTCTTTTTTGGAACTATTTTAAAACTATTATAATTATCAGAGAATCCAGACAGTGGGGAAGCAGGTCATTCAGCCCATCACATCCGCACTGACCCTCAGAGACTCCCACCCTACCCATGTAATGCTGCCTTTCCCATGGATAATCCACCCAACCTGCACATCCCTGAACACGGTGGGTAATTCAGCCTGGATAATCCACCTAACCTGCACATCCCTGAACACTGTGGGTAATTCAGCCTGGATAATCCACCTAACCTGCACATCCTGAACACTGTGGGTAATTCAGCCTGGATAATTCACCCAACCTGCACATCCCTGAACACTGTGGGTAATTCAGCCTGGATAATCCACCTAACCTGCACATCTTTACATAGTGGGAGGAAACCAGAGCAATCAGATGAAACACACGCAGATATTAACAATAAGGTGATCAATCCTTTCTGATTTCCCAGTTCCGTCCAAATAATTTCTCTGAACTTACTCCCATGAATATCGTCCCCAAGCACAACTCTAATGCTATCCCTAACCAAAAACACCACTCGTCCTCCTCTCTTGTCCCCCTTTCTATCCTTCCTATAGCATCTATACCCTGGAACATACAGCTGCCAGTCACATCCATCCCTGAGTCATATTTCTATAATACCGATGATATCCCAGTCCCATGTTCAAACCATAACCTGAGCTCATCTGCCTTCCCTGTCAGGCCTCTTGCATTGAAGTAAATGCAGTGTAACTGCTCGGTTCTACCGCGTTCTGCCTTGACTGTTTGATTTCTGAACTGTACCAGCCTCAGACTTACCTCCTTTCTCACTATCTCTTTAGGTTTACCCTCAGTCCCTCACTGGTTTAATGCCTCCCGAGTAGCACTAGCAAATCTCCCTGCCTGGATATTAGTCACCTTCCAATTCAGGGACAATCCATCCTTCTTATTCAAGTCACTTCTACTCCAGAGGAGAATTCAATGACCAAAAGATGTGAATCCTTCTGCCCTACACCAGATCTTTAGCCAATCATTCATCTCCTCCATCCTGCTATTCCTACTCTCACTAACATGTAGCATTGGGAGTAATTCAGATATTAGGACCGAGTATCGACTTTTTTATATTCCAGGCTAATTTGCTATATTCTCTCATCAGGACCTATCTTTTTCTCTTCCTGTGTCATTGGTACCAATGTCCAATGACTTCCCACTGGTTATTCTACCCTTTAAAGAATATTCTGCCACCAATCTTTTCTGAACCTTTCAAGTTCCACAACATCCTTCTGATAGGTGGAGAACAGAATTGCACTCAATATTGTAAGAGTGGCCAAACCAATGTCCTGTACAGCCACAACATGACTGCCCAACTCCTGTACTCACTGCTCTGACCAATAATGTAAATCATACCAATCACCTTCACTATCCTATCCACCTGCGACTCTACTTTCAAGGAATTATGAACCTGCACTGTAAGGAAACTTTGCTCAGTAACACTCCCTCGGACCTGACCATTAAGTCTATCAGTCCTGCTAGGCTTTGCTTTTCCAAAAAGCAGCACCTCACATTTATCTAAATTAAACTCCATCTGCCACTCCTCAGCCCATTTCCCCATCTGATCAAGATCCCATTGAAACCTGAGGTACCCTTCTTCACTGCCCACTACACCTCCAATTTTGGTGTCACCTGGAAACTTACTAACAATACCTCCTATGTTCACATCCAAATCATTTATGTAAATGATGAGAAGTAGTGGACCCAGCACCGACCCTTGTGGCACTCCAGTGGTCACAGTCCTCCAGTCCGAAAAACAACCTTCTACCACCACCCTCTGTCTTCTACCTTTGAGGCAGTTCTATATTCCAAATGGCTAGTTCTCCTGGTATGGTGAGATCTCATCTTGCTAACTAGTCTTCCATGGCGAACCTTGTCGAACGCCTTACTGAAGTCCATATAGATCCCATCTACCGCTCTGCCCTCAAAAATCCACTTTCTTACTTCTTCATAAAACAGCTCAGTCAAGTAAGTGACATGATTTCCCGCACACAAAACCATGCTGACTATCCCTAATCAGTCCTTGCTTTTCCAAATACATGCAAATCCAATCCCTCAGGGTTCCCTCCAACAACTTGTCTGGCACCAACATCAGGCTCACAGGTCTGTAGTTCCCGGGCTTGTCCAAACCGCCTTCATTAAACAGTATCATCATATTAACCAATCCCCCAGTCTTCTGGCACCTCAGCTGTGACTATCGCTGATACAAAATCTCAGCAAGGGGCCCAGCAATCACTTCCCTAGCTTCCTACAGAATTTTAGGACACACCTGATGAAATCCTGGGCATTTATCCACCTTTCTGCGTTCCAAGACATCCAGTACCACCTTCGCTGTAATATGGACTTTTTCAAGGTGTCACCATCGATTTCCAACATTCTATATCTTCCATATCCTTCTCCACAGTAAATGCTGATGCAACATACTCGTTTAGTATCCCCTCCCCACCCCATCGCCTGCAGATCCACACACAGGCTGCCTTGCTGATCCTTGAGGAGCCCTATTCTCTCTCTAGTAACCCATTTGCTCTTAATGTATTTATAAAAACCCTTTGGATTGTCCTTACCCTATTCGCCAAAGCTGTGTCCTGTCCCCTTTTTGCCTTACTGATTTTCCTCTTAAGTATACTTCTATTGCCTTTATACTAGAAGGATGTTCTGGATTGGAATAAATGCCAAATATTTCATCTTGATAAAAGGGCAGGACTTACACTGATTAAAAGTCGTGCCTTGCATAGTGATATAGAACAAAGAGACCTCGGGGTTCAGATCTTTGCAGTTTATGTCACATGTAGACAGGGTTGTTCAGAAGGTGTATAGCACACTTGCCTTCATTGCTCACACCTTTGAGTATAGGAGTTGGGACATTACATTGAGGTTGTACAGGATGTTGGTGAGGCCTCTTCTGGAATACTGTGCTCAGTTCTGGTTGTGCTGTTATAGGACATATATTACTAAGTCGGAGTGGGTTCAGAAGAGATTTACCAGGCTCTTGATGGGAATGGATGCTTTCGGTTATAAGGAGAGGCTGGGTAGGCTGGGACTTCTTTCACTGGAGTGTAGGAGGCTGAGGGGTGACCTTATTGGAGGTTTATAAAATCCTGAAGAGTATAGGTAATGTGAACAGCAGGTGCCCTTTCCCGGACGGGGCGCGATTCAAGAGTGGGTGAGAAAAGGAAGGCTCTAAAAAGACGTTCCGGATTTTACTTTTTTGTTTTTTGTACAGAGAGTGATTCACATGTGGAATAAACTAGCAGAGGACGTGGTAGCTGTGAATACAATTACAATTTAAGGGTGGCACAGTGGCTCAATGGTTAGCACTGCTGCCAGGGACACAGGTTCAATTCCTGCATTGGGTGGCTGTCCATGCGGAGTTTGGATATGCTTCCCCGTGTCAGCGTGAGTTCCTCCAGGTGCTCCCGTTTCTTCCCACAAGCCACAGATGTACAGGGTAGGTGAACTCGCCGTGCTCAATTGCCCATAGTGTTCAGGGATGATTGGGTTTAGTGAATTAGTAAGGGGTAAATGTAGAGTAAAACGGTAGGGGAATGGGATTCTAAGAGGAAAAAGCATTTGGACCTGTATATCGATAGGGAATGCTTGGATGGATTTGGACTAAGTGGAGGTAGCTGCGATTAGGTCAGTTCGAATTTATGGTTGACACGGACTGGTTGGAACACAGGGTGTGTGTCAGTGCTGTATAACGTTCTGACTCTATCGTTCGTTATCTCTGTAAATTCCTCTATGCTCGGAACTCTCCGTCAATGCCACCTCATCCAGTCTTACAACTCTTCCTTATCTCGATAATTCCTCTCCAGCCTCAAAACTCAAAAAAGCCTATCAGAAATATCTCTATCTCTGTAACATCCTCAATCCTCAGAATCCTCTCCAACTTTCATCTCCTCCAGCTTCATTACTCTCCCTATCTCTAATCCCCTCCAGTCTCTCAAAGCTCTGCTATATGTGCCTTTTTTATTTCCAGCCTTCAGGATTCCCAATGTTTATTTCTCACTTGATGACGGCCCTTTCCGATTCTGTGCTGAGCTTCTGAATTCTTCCTTAAACCTCTCAATCTCCTTTTCCTCCCAAAACATCGGCCAATCATCTGTCATCTACTCTAGTATCACCCTTTCTGACCTGAAGTCCAATGGAGCTTGTCATATTCCTATAATAAACATCTTAGCGGTCTACAGAACAGAAAAAGGCTCTGGTAGTACATCGGGTCTGTGACAAAGAAAACTACCACCTAACTGTCCTCATCTATTTTCCAATAATTGTGGAAAAGTCTCATCTATCACGGCATTGCAAGTGCACACTAAATACATCTCAAATGCTACCGGGATTTCTGTGTCTCCCACCCTTACAGACAGTGAGGTTTAGTGCAACTGTTGCTCTATGATGACATCACCCACAGGAACACAGAGCAGCTGGGTCTGTGCAAACCAGAGATCGCCCCCACATTGGGAAGGATGGCAGAGTCCCTGAGAGGGGGCATAGGAGATTTACCAGGATGGTTCAAGGAATGGGGGATTTTAGTTGCAGAGACATGGGTGTTGTTAATACATATCAAGAATATCCATCTACAATAGAAGGACTCTTGTTCTCAACCTCTCCCCTTGCCTGGGCTGTGGTAACCTTCAGGTTGAACCCACCACCAGACATTTCTCCCTAATGAGAGAGCAGCCCTATGGTCTGGTCAGACAATGCTGACTACCTTTTACACAGTGATGCCACTGTACCCTGGGGATGGGGAGAGGGAACGCTGAAGGTGGTGGATGGGACACCACTCAGGCACAGTGCTTTGTCCTGGAGGATGTTCACTTTAATATTGTTGGTGTCTGCACTGATGCAGGCAAGTGGAGAATGTTCCAACACAATCCTGATGTGTGCCTTATAGGGAGCAAACAGACATTGGGGAATCAGGGGTTTGGGGAAACAGATTGTTCTCCTTGTAGTAGAGGAAATTGCGGGTGCCCTGTGACAGAGGGGTTTACAGATTTAGAATAATCCACCTTACACTCATGAGTTCATCAGAAAAGGATTACAGGACACATATTGAAGACTTGGGGGAGATCTACTGAGAGTGTGGGGTGATTCAAAAGAGGACATTTATGCAGCAAATGGGAATGAGCTGGAAAACAATACTCACACACAATGTGAATATCCAGCTCCTGATGAATTGAGTAATTTTGTCACAGTTTGGCGTTACAATTACTGAGATTACCATCTGAATGTCCACCTGTAATACACGTTTATAAAACTGTCACTGTCAGTTCATTTAAGAAACTCTCACCACCCCCTCCTCCTGGCCCAGGATGACTGGACACATTACCCCTTGTGGGGGTCAGCAGTTAGTTCAGGGGGAAATCTGTATGGGTTTCTGAGAGTTTCCACACTGGGTCTTCATGTGACTGAACAGGGCAGATCTTTGACACATGGGACACAATGTTTCAAGAGTGAGATGTGGAGAACAGGATGTGCTTCCTTTTCTTTCCTTCCGTGCTGCCGCTGTGCCTCATCAATTAGACATGGGGGTTGAAAGGCTCATGCAGCTCGATGGGCAAGTTGTCTCCATTCTGACCCATGAGCAGCAAGCTCCTCCCAGTCATTCCAAAGAGTCTCTCTGAAAAGGTAACAACTGCTTCCCACTGCCCAGTGATCCCAGGAAATGTTAAGAAGAATGAGCGGGGAAATCTCCTAGAACAGGGAGAACGGTAAAGTTCCAAAAGGATTATAAACAGTTTACAGAGAGGGATTCATTGGAGAAGTGGGCAACAAGTTAGCAAATGGAGTAAAAAATTGTGAAGTTGCTCATTTTGGAGGAGATAATAAAAGAACAGAGTACGATGTAAATGGTGGAAACTGTCGAAAGCACAAAGGGATCAAGGGTAATTGTGTGGGAAACACACTTACAACAAGGAATCAGGATCGGGAATGGAACGTTATTTCTTATTACAAGGAGTTTTCAGTGTAAGTGTTTGGAGTATATACCTGAGAGTAACTTTATAAAGTGCGAGTGAGACCACATCTGGAGCAATGACAGAAGTTTTGGTCCCTTTATTTAAGGGAATACATAATGTCATCCGAGGCATTTCAGAAAAGATTAACTGGGATGATCCCTGGCTTGCAGGGATTATCTTTTAAGAAAAGGCTGAAAATGTTGGGACTCTACTCACTGGATTTGGGAAGAATGAGAGGTGATTTCATTGGAATATGCAGGATTCTCAAGGAGTTTGACAGGGTAAATACTGAGAGGATGTTTCCCATCATGAGGGAGTCTGGAATCAGATACTCGGATAGTCACGGAATCAAGGGTTCTGTTTTAGATTCGTCAAGTTTAAGGCAACATCAACACGGGTCAGGGGTTTCAGTAGCAATGGAGCTGGGGTGGGGGGGGGGGGAGAAGTAATGTTTTAGAGAATGGAATTCCTGGTGTTTGCGATTGTGTAGATGCCTGATCAGGAGGTCACCTTGGGGTTACAGATATGAGAGCAATATTGTGAAGAGGGTAGTTCTGCCTCAGACAGTTCCCACGGAGAGGGAGGGGCTCAGCAGTAAGGGAAAGGAATTTGTAATAGCAACTGAAGGCAATGGGTTTAACCATTGCAGGAAATTGCAGCCAATCGCGTAGTGTGAGCGTGATGAGCAGTTTGATAACTGAGTAATGGAGAGGGATGATGGGGAGGGAGTGCTGGGCATTGTCAGTGTACATGTGAAACCTAACACGGTGCTTTTGGACGATGTCACCTCCTGGCAGTATGTAGGTGAGATACAGGAGGGACCAAGGAAAGATCCTTGAGGGACACCACATACAAGAAATTTAGAAAGGAAAGGGAGAGTGGGGATGGAGTAGGTTTTTCCAACAATGGTGAGGTCAAATATTACTTTGTAGCAGAATGGGAGAGAAGGACATACCAGAAAAGACAGAGAGACAGAACAAGAAACAATAACTGTGAATTGGTGAGGGGGAGTGATGAGGAGGAGGAGCCCAACTCCAAAAACACTTTCTACATTAGTGACATCATCCAACTCCACCCTAGTCTCAGCTCATTTACTGAAATACTCGTCTATCCCTGTGTTATCTTCAGACTTATTTATCCAAACACTCCTGGCCAACCTTCCACATTCAACTTACATGTAATCTCAAGAGTATCTTAAATGCTCCTGCCCAAGTGCTCACTTGTACCAAAACTAGTTGATCCATCGAAAGGCTCCTATTTACATGCAACAATTTAAAATTCTCATCCTTGATGTAATTCATGGCTGTAAACATCCCCGTCTCCCTGCACCACACAACCTGTTAGACCTCGACAACTCATTTATGTTTATTCATTGCTTCACCTGTCTGGCTGTTTCTACTGTTGCCAAGGCAACGCTGTCTGGAATTCCTACCCTAACCCTGTCAGACCTGCTTTCCTCTTCTAAGGTGTTTCCAAAAACCTGCTTATCTGGCAATGCTTTTGATCACCTGACCTAGTATCTCAATCTATGGCCTCATGTCAGAATTTTTCATAGTATTTCTGTTGAATTATAAACATGATTTGCACATACATTGTCAACTCTTCAATGTTACTGAGTGAATAATCTATAACAGCACTTACCCAACCACATTGTGGGAGCACCTTAAACACACGAATTGCAGGAGTACAAGGAATTCAAACATCACCTTCTCCACAGGCAATGGGACTTTGGCACTGATCACTGGTATCTGTGGAGGGAGAAACACACAGTTGATATTTCAGGGAGTGCAAAATGCATTATAGGGAGGGAAAATGGGGCAGAATTTGGGATTTTCAAATTTGTGTTTTACAATGTGCATTAAGTTCTGTAGAACCTCTCATCCCATACCATGAAAATTTCCTCCTCTTCCTGGTCAATATGTCTTTCCTTTCCCCTGCCCTGCACCTTCACACATCTCCAATGCCTTGGCCACAACAACACTGTGCTGCCAGTGAAGTTTATCACATGGTTGAGTATAGTCCCGCCCCTCATTCACTCCGATTGGTTGAAGGACCAACTGGCAATTCCTGGTCCTCCAGCCTCATCCCCCCTCGTTCCCCCACTCTTATTTGTCCTGCGCTGCCATCAATAATCTGAGGCACATTGTGGGCTGCAGCGTGCTCAGCTCTTTCTGCTTTTGCTGCTGTTCATCAGGTATAAGGGAGAGAGAGGGCTCATCCCTGTTTCTCCTGATGTCAGACAACAACTACCTGCATTGTATGCAGCCTCTCACGTTGACAAATCTCCTAAAATGCTTCACGAATGATGGAAACGTTGATTAAAGAGAACAATTTTTAGATACATCTTTAAGGCGGACAGAGGGGGTTAGGGAGGATATTCCAAAAGTTTGTGTCCTCAGCAGCTCCAATCGTGGAGTGATATAGGTGGGCAACAGCTTACAATGGAGACTGTTAGTGGCTAACTATAGGTTAACAACCCCATGTCCTAGCCCCCTACCCCACACACCAGGCCTTGTTCTCACAGCCTGCCATTACACACTACCTATGGTTAGCCACTAACAGTCTCCATTAACAGCTAGTCACCTTCCCCCAGCCAGATCGTTATCCACTCCTTTATCCAACCGTTCTTCTCACTCTATTCCCACTTATCCTTTACTCCTTTTATCTTCCCCCCACACTAACTTCTGCACATAACCTGACTTTTTTTCCTCAGTAACATCTGTCCTGAGGAAGGGACACTGGGTCCGAAACGTTAACTCTGATTTCTCGTCACAGATGCTGCCAGACCTGCTGAGCTTCTCCAGACCCTCCTGGTTGTTGTTTCTGATTTACAGCATCCGCAGTTCTTTTGGATTTAATTTACCGGGAGTTTGTAATTCAGGTCCTACAGCCTCTGTCCCAGTCTCTGCTGTCTCTCCCACCCCCACCCAGTGACACTGCACCTGCACAGCTCATGGACAGGTGTTGTCTTGCTGGCCACACCCCTCATTCACTCCCATTGGCTGCAGGACCACACAGGCTCTCCTCCTATTGGTCTGGAGCTGCGGTTAATCACGCCAGCGCTGATTGAGAGGTGAGTGGTTAGCTCCTGCCTCTCTCTGCCCTGGGATGAGCTTCATCATTCACAGTGAATGGGGCAGTATCACCCAGCACAGGGGCTGGGGGCTATTCAGCCCATTAGGGCTGTACTCTCTCCCTCTGGAGATGCTGCAAATCTGTCCCAAGTACCCTCCTATGAGCCCACAGCCCCCAAAATCTTACCTTAAAAAGTAAAATTCCAAGTCAGTTTCAGAATACCTGCTGAATCTGTGTCGTTCAGACTGTTCCAGGTGCTCAGAACTTACTGAGGAAACTAGTGTTCACATTTTCACTTTGTATTATTTGCCAATTACTTGAAAGAAGTTACTAAAAATTGTGACAGTGTTAACAATTCCTCTCTCTCTCTGCAAATTCAAGACCATGGAACCAAATCTGCACCAGGTCGAAATCACTGCTTCACCTTCTCAGCTCCAAGGATAATTATCTGCGCTTCAGCTAGCTCTCCACAAAATAGAGGAATGCATCTTAATTTATTAAGATCAAAGACACAGACCTTCGGTCCAATTCGTCCGTGCCAACGAGGAATCCTAAACTAATGGATTCCCATTTACCATCTATTGGCCTGTATCCATCAAAACCCTTCCTATTCATGTACCCAATTGGAAGCCTTTTAAATGTTGTGATTTTTTTCAGCCTCCATTACTTCATCTGATAGCCCTTCCCATACACACACCACACTCAGCTTGAAAACGTTGCCAGTTAGATCCCTTTTAAATCTTTGCCCTCTCAACTTAAACCCATGTGCTCTAGTTTTGGACCCACCTAACCTGAGCAAATAGGATCCCAGCTGCTCACCTTATCCACGCCCCTCGAGATTTTATAAATATCCATGAAGTCACCTCTCAGTCTTTGACTCTCCTGAGAAAATAGCCCCAGCCTATTCAGCCCCTCCCTGTCGCCCAAATCCTCCAATCCTGGCAATGTTTTTGTAAATCTTGTCCAAACCTTTTCAAGTTTCACAACATCCTTCCAGAACAGGGAAATTCAAACTGAAAACAGAACTCCAGAAGTGGCTTAATCAACATCCTGTCCAGCCACAATATGACATCCCAGCTTCTGTATTCAATGCATTGACCAATAACGGAGAGCATTAATGGAGTCCCATTTGCCAGCGGTTCACCCTTATCCCTCTAAATCCTCCCTCTTCATGCACCCAATCAGATGCCTTTTAAATGCTGTAATTGTACTAGCCTCCACCCCTTCCTCTGGCAGTTCATTCCATAATTGCAATGCACTCAACATGAAAAAGATGCCCCTTGGATCCCTTTTAAATCTTTTCCCTCTCACCTTAAGCCTGAACCCTCTAGTTCTGGACTCACTGAACTTGGGAAGAAGTCCCTGACTACTCACCTTATACTGGCCCTTCATGATTTTATAAGATCACCTCTCAGTCTCCAAATCTCCAGGGAAAATAGTCCCAGCCTATTCAGCCTTTCCCAATAGCTCAAACCGTCCAACCCTGGCAAAGTCCTTGCAAATGTTTTCTGGACCCTTTCAAGTTTCTAAACATTAATCCAAGAACAGGGAGATAGCAACTGAAAACAGAATCCCAGAAGGGCCTTAATCAGTGCCCTGTCCAGCCACAATATGTCATCACAACAGCTGCATTCAATGCATTGACCAATAACAGGGAGCGTACCAAATACTGCATTCACTATCCCGCCTCCTTGTGACTCTACTTTCAAGGAATTACAAACCTGCACTCCAAGGTCCATTGTTCGGCAACGCTCCCCATGACTTTACCAGTAAGTGTATAATGGCCCTGATCTGCCTTTCCAAAATACAACAGCTCACATTTATCTAAATTGAACTCCATCTGCCATTCCTCACCCCAATGGCCCATCTGATCAAGATCCTGTTGTGTTCTGAACTAACCTTCTTCACTGTCCACTACATTTTGATGTCTTCTGTAAACCTACTGACCATACCTCACATATTCACATCCAAGTCATTTATTTAAGGGCCTAATATCCATCCTTGCAGCACACTGCTGCTCACAGGCCTCCAGTCCACAAAGCAACACTGCATCATCATCATCATCCTCTGTCTCCTACCTTCAAGGCAGTTTTGTAAAGGCTTGCTCTCCCTGCATTCCATGTTAGGTAACCCTGCTAACCAGTCTGCTTTGTGGAACCTTGTTGAATGTCCATATAAACAATGTTCACAGTCTGGCTTCATCAATTTTCTTTGTCACTTCAAAACACTCACTCAAGTTAGTGAAGCACAATTGTGCACGTACAAAGCCACATTGACCCTCCCTAATCATTCCTTACCTTTCCAAATAGATGGATATCCAGTCCCTCAGAATCCCTTCCAACAACTTGCCTGCCACTGACTTCAGGCTCACTGTTTTCTTGTTCCATGGCCTCTCCTTACCAACTTTTTAAATAATGGCACCTCACTTGTCGATATCAACGATACAACTACCTCAGGAGAGGCCCAACAATCAACTCCCTAGATTTCCAGAAAGTTCAGGATATACCTGATCAGGTTCCAGAGCTTTATCCACCGTGATGCGATTTAAGACATCCAGTCCCACCTCCTCTGTAACATGGACACTTTTCAAGTTATCACTGTTTATTGCTCCAAACTCTCAAGTTTCCATATACTTCTCCAGTAAAAATGACGTGAAATATTTGCATCCCCTGTGGTTCCATCGACAGCCTTGTTGACCTTTAAGGGGTCCTATTCTTTGGTCCAGTTAATCGTTCGTCTATGATATATTTGTTTCATATCTTTGGATTCTACGCCAGGACATCCCAGAAAGGCCGACTTCAAGGACTAATTTTTCTCAAACTTGATCAACAATGCCCTCCAACACATACCCTCCACTTCCGCACCTCTGCCTTTCCCCCACTCCTCCAGCCACAAAGAATATAAGCCTGCGGTCTTTACCTTCCACCTCAATAATCTCCAGATACAGCACATTAACGTCTCATTTCTGCTACCTAAAGTCAGACCCCACCACCAGAGACATATTTCCCTCACCACCTGCATCCCGCAGAGACCATTCCCTCTGCACCTGCCTTGTTCGGTCCACACCCTCTCACCAACCCACGCTCCACACCGTTGACCTTCCCTTGCCGCCATGGGAAATGTAAAACGTGCGGCCACACCTCCCTCTGACCTCTGTCCAAGACCTCAAAAGGATCTTTTCACATCAGGCAGAGATTTGCCTGCACATCCCAAAACCTCATATACTGCATCTGGACACTATGGGAAATTTAACATGGTTCATCCAGCTAACCTCCACATCTTTGGACTGTGGGACCAAACTGGAACACCCGAAGGAAACCCTTACAGACACTGGGGAGAATGTGCCAACATATACAGTCGCCCGAGACTGGAATCAAAACCAGGTCCCTGGTGCTGAGGAAGCAGCACTAACCACTGAGCCACAATACTGTGGGGTCTTTGGTGTTGATGCGCTGCCCCACTGATACCTTAGTCACTCACCCTGCCTTATTTCCTAAGAAGCAGCGATGACAGAGTGAAATTATTGCTAGATCGTTAATCCAAAGACCCTGATAACGTTCTGGGGACCCGGGTTTGAATCCCATCACGGCAGATTGGGAACGTGAATTCAATAAATATCTGGAAAAAATAATCTAGTGACGACAAGGAATCCATTGTCAATTGTTGGAAAAACCAATGTGGTTCACTCATGACCTTTAGGGAAGGAAAATGCCATCCTTACCTGGTCTGGTCTGCATGGGACTCCAGACCAATAGCAACGCGGTTGACTCTTAACTGCCCTCTGGGTAAACGCAGCAATAAATGCTGGCCGAGCCAGTGACAGCCTCATCCTGTGAATGAATAAAGGAAACAGGTCAGGTTTTGTTCCTTCTCTAGTAGGTACATCCTACAAACTGAATCTGAAATGTTCTTGTACACACTGAACAAATACCTTTTCATCCAAACCCTTAACACTACATCACTCTGAGGCTAAGTTAAAACCACTTATCATTGCATCCATATTATTCTTACAGATAACTGAGGTCTCCTGGTAAAATTCTGTCTCAATTCCCCGCTGACTATTGGGAGAGAGTCTATAATACAATCCCAGTAAGATGGTCATCCCTTTCTTATTTCTCAGTACTACACAAGTAACTTGCCTGGAGGTATTCCCAGAAATATCCTCCCGAAACCCAGCCATAATGTTATCCCTAATCAAAAACACCTCTCTCCCTGCTCTGTTGCCCCCTTTCTATCCTTGCTATAGCATCTATACCTGGAACATTAAGCTGCTAGTCCTATCCATCCTGAGTGATGCCTCTGTAATTGCTGTAATATCCCAGTACCATGTTCAAAACCATACCCTGAGCCCACCTGCCTGACCTGTCAGGTCTCTTGCACTGAAATAAATACAGTGTAACTGCTCCGTCCCACCTCATTCTGTGACTTGCTCTTGCCTGCCTTGACAGTCTGATCTGGTAAACAGTACCAGCCTCAGAGTCACCTCTTTTCTCACTATCTCTTTAGGATTACCCTGACTCCCTCACTGGTTTAATGTCTCCCGAGTGGCACTAGCAAATCTCCCTGCTCGTCAGGACCCCATGCTTTTCCCCTTCCTATGCCATTGGTACCAATGTACAATGACCTCCCACTAGTTATTCTCCCCTTTGAGAATATTCTGCTCCCTCTGTGAGACACTGGCACCAGGGCAGCACCACCCCATTCAAATGCCTCACTGTCAGGTGCAGAAATGGCAGACTGTGCCCCTGACTAGAGAGTCCCCTATCACCATCGATCGTGTGGAACTGGATATACCTCACATTATGTTAGAAGCCAGTCTCAGTCCCAGGAACTTGGCTGTCAGTGCTACTTTCCCCTGAAAGTCTATTACCACCTACATTTTCCAAAACAGTACACTTGTCGGAGATGGGGATAGCCACAGAAGACTCCTGCAGTACCTACCTACCCCTCCTAGCTTTTCTGGAGGTAACCCACCTACCTGACTGTATCTGCAGTATCCTGAGACTGCCGCCTATCACACTCCCCGGCTCCTGTCAATTCCTCACTGCCTTTAATCACTCCTCCACCAATCCATGCGATCCAATTGAATTTGTAATCACACTTCCTGCAGACATAATCATCAGGATCATTGAAACTCTCCCTAATTTCCCACATCCGACAGGAACAGCACGCCACTCTACAACAGGCCATCACTCTGCCTTAATAATCTACAGACCAAGGCAAAGGCACAGTCTTACTGCTCGATAAATACTGCCCGAGAATAACTTATGTTTTATATCTTAAACATTTAATCAAGAGACCGTAAGACATTAAAAAGAAATCCTCACTTTACTCACTATTGTAGATTTAATAAAATAAAACCGATTAAGATTGATGTTTGAAGAGACTGAAACTCACTGAGCTGATCCCTGGCTCTGAGTACTTCCAAGGGTGAGGTCTCTCTGAGGGCAGCTGTGAAATGTCACTGTTTCTCTTCTCTGCCCACTCCATTTCCAGAGAGGTTTTTAACTTCACAGCAAGTCAGCTCAGAGAGGTCACTGCTTGGTTTTATTCACTTGGGGGGTGCCTTTGCTGCCCAGACCAGTATTTATTGGCCACCTTTCCTTGTCTTGGAGAAAGTGGTGGTTAACCGCCTCCCTGAAATGCTGCAGTCCATGTACACCACAGTGATGTTTGGACAACAGTCCCCCTCTGGCCCCACAACCCTCCCTGTCTCTGTAATCCCCCTCTGGCTTCACCACCCTCCCTGTCTCTGTAATCCCCCTCCAGCCCCACAACTCTCCCTGTCTCTGTAATCCCCCTCCAGCCCCACAACTCTCCCTGTCTCTGTAATCCCCCTCCGGCTTCAGAAATTACACGTCTGTGGCATCAGATTTTTATTTGGATTCATTTTTGTTTAATAAACACCACCCACCCGCCCCCCCCACAAAAAAAAGTGAAATATTTCACCCCCAAACAAATTTCTGTTGATTGACCTTTTGGAGAGGCTGACACATGGAGGTTGCAGTACTTTATCTCACATTGTATGCGTAGAATGATGGAACTTTCTTTTAAACATTGCTAAAAAGGGAGGCAATGGCTTAATGCTATTCCTGCCAGATGAGTGGTATGTGCAATGTTCCGAGGATTAGGGTTAGAATCCCAACATGGCTGATGGCGGCATCGGAATTCAATACAATCTAGAATGAAAAGGCGAATGATGACCATGAAACTATTGTCGATTGTTAGAAAACCCATCTGGTTCACTCATGTCCTACAGGGATGGAAACGGTCATCGTCACCTGGTCTGGCCTACATGTGACTCCAGACCCACAGCAATGTGGTTAACTCTCAACTGCCCTCAGGAAAACTACTTTAAAAACTGTTAACAAATACTCCGCAGGTATCACTTAAAAACTGGCTGTTCCCATTGGGACCATGTGAATTTCTGAACGGCCTGAACTAAAAATGAATTTCAGTTTCATCTTCTCCCTGTCTCCCCTCGCTCTGTTTTCATCTAACTCCAAAGCACTCTCATTGAGCCAAGTAGCACCCACAGTACAGCCCTGTCATTTTCATTGTCTGCTCACACCTACACTGCCCTCAGCCTCCTGTACTGTTCCAATGCATCTCAATGGGAGCTCAGGGACAGCATCTCATCTTTCAATTCAGCCCTTTGTAACCCCAGAGTCAACATGGACCTTAGCAGTTTCTGAATGAACAGTCAGTTGTCAGAAGCTGGAACATTCCACCTGAAAAGGTACTGGAATTTGAATCCAAAAGGACATTTAATGGGAAGTTTGCAGGTAATTGAAAATATGAAGTTTACGGGTTAACATCATGAAGTGGGTGTCTGGGTCTAAATCTGAGGGTTCTTACAAAGAGACGAGGTGTAATTTGGATAAATCTGTGCTCCCTCTCAGGGCAATATCTCCTTCCTCAGCTGCAGGGCCCAGAACAGAGCACACACTCAAAGGGTGATCCAACCACAAATTTGTACATCTTTCTGCTTAACAAAAATATTGGAGATATTTTCCCACAAACAGAACAGACAAAACTTTCTCCTTCCACAGTTAAATGCCAATGATATTCAGATCCTGATGACTCCACTGACTGTAAAAACTTGCTTTTGAGATCCCAGCCTCAATTATTCTGATTTAATATCCTATGAAATGAATTCACAAAACAAAACTCAGTCAGTACAGGAAGAATATAAAGACATATTTTTCTCTTGGTATGTGCTTGATGTGTAAATGCCTCTCCTAAAATCACACGCTATTCCTGCCAGACGAGTGATATGTGCAATGACCCCCCACCTCCGCCCCCCCCCCCCATCCCAGAAAGAGGACATGTCCATGCCCCTCACTGTACCTTGACCCCAATAAAGATGGCGGCCATATCCCAGGACCTTTCACCGCCTGAGGGCCGCAGCCATTTTCCCATCTGCTGCAAAGGTGGGAAAGAGTTTCTAATTCAGACTAACGATCCGCACAGAGTGTAATTAAGACTTCCCAGTCTAAAGTGACTCATTATCTCCCTGTCTCCGAGGCCACTCTCCCCTTCCCTGTTTCTGTCTCCCACATTCACCAACGGCCGAGTCACGTGACACTGCACAGGCGGAGTTACTGGTGACGTGTCATCCCACTGGCCACGCCCCTCATTCACTCCCATTGTTTGGATGACCAGCTGGTTCCACTTGGTCCACCAGTCCCACCACCTTTTCCTATTGGTCCGAAGCTGCCATCAATCAGCTGGACCCCATTGTGAGGTCAGTGGTGGGATCCTCCCCCTGCCTGAATCAAACCCGGAAGGTGGATGGATGGTGTCAATCAGGAACAACAAGCAGGAGGTGCTGGGAAAGCTCAGCAGGTCTGGCAGCATCTGGGAACAGGAATCTGTCCAGTGGCCCTTCCTCAGAACCGATGGGAGCTGGGAAAATTAGAATCCTGACAGTGTGGAAACAGGCCATTCGGCCCTAAAAGTCCACAGCGTCCCTCCGAATGGTATCCCACCCAGACCCATTCCCCCACCCTATTACTGTATATTCCTCCTGACTAATGCACCTCACCTACACATCCCTGAGCATTATGGGAAATTTAGCTTGGCCAATTCAACTAACCTGCAGATCTTTGTAGTGCAGGAGATAGGGGTTAAAGAGTAAATAATAGGCAGGGACAGAACCCAAAGAGAGACAGGAACATTTGGAAAGACAAAGGAGTGGATTACGAACTGGCTGGGAGGGTGCATAGCTGTTAATGGAGGGGACAGGAACCTGTGTCTGGCAGCATCTCAGTGGAGGTGGCGGAAATGGCGACTGATGATCTACGTTTTGCTGCAAAAACAGACCCGAGCTTCCAGCTGCCTGTCAGTATAACACACGAGCCTGTTCCCTGGCCAACGTCTCTGTCTCATGCTTACTGCAGTGTTCCAGTGAGGCCAGAACATACCAAATGGCCCGTATTTCAAGGACTGCAATTTCCCCTCCCATGTGGCCAATACCATCCACTATATCTCCTCCACTTCCTGCACCTCTGCCTTTGAAACCCACATCTCCAACTGCAACAAGGATAGACCACCCCTCTTCCCCCGCCAAGTCCTTAACTTCCACCCAGATACAACACATCATCCTCTGCCGTTTCCACAAGCTACAATCAGACCGCACCACCAGATTCTTAAGGGGTTTGACAGAAGAAATACTGATGTGTCTGAGGATAAATACAGAGGGGGGAGTTTGAAACCAGATTCTGAGTCAGTCACAGAATCAAGGGTTCTGTTTCGGATTCATCAAGTTTAAGGGAACACGGTAAGGGGTTTCAGTAGCAATGGATCTGGAGTGAGGAGGAGACAAGCAACATTTAAGAGATTGGAATTCCTGGTGTTTGGGATTGTGTAGATGTCTGATCAGAAGGTCAGCTTCACATCAGATACAACTGTAATATTGTGAAGAGTGTAGTTCTGCTGCATCGTTCCCAGTGAAAGGGAAAGGCTCAGCAGTAAGGGAAAGGAATTTGTCAGACAATGGGTTTAACCATTACAATGTTTCATTGGAGGAAACTGCACCTAATCGAGTAGTGGGAATGTGGTAAGCAGTTTGATAACTGAGTAACAGTGGAGTAATGGAGAGGGATGATGGGGGGGGGGGGGGGGGGGGGAGAGCTGGGCATCGTCAGTGTACATGTGAAACCCAACATGGTGCTTTTGCACAATGGCACCTCCTGGCAGTATGTACGTGAGATACAGGAGGGGCCAAGGACACCAAATGCAAGGAATTCAGAAAGGAAAGGGAGAGAGTGGAGATGGAGCAGGATTTTGGGAGAGAAGGATAAAACCAGAAAAGACAGAACAAGGAACAATATTGGTGAATCAGTGAGGGGGACTGATGAGAAGGAGGAGGAAAGAGAGTTGGAAAGTCTATAGTTTAGTGAAATTAGGGTAAAGGGTCAAGATGAGTTCTGATAAGGCTTGACAAGAGACTGGAAGATGTAAGTTTAGGACAAAAACCAGGAACACCATGTGAGGCAGTTTGACTCTGTGGGCTAGTGAGAGGGAGGGAAGCAGCAGATTGGATTATCTCAGTCTTAGTGACAGAGAAACTCCATGTGCTCCAAACTCTTCTTGTTGGAGGGAAGGATGGAGGAGACAGGAGGATGGACAGTGTTTCACAAAGAAACAAAACCTGGGTAAGTGATATTTAAAGAGAGTGAACAAACCTAATATATTTAACTTTTATCCAAAATATTAAAACAAATGACTGAAGTCCTGGTTCGAATCCCAACTTGGCAGATGGTGGAATCTGAATTCAAGAAAAAATAACTGGAATTAGGAATCTCCTGATCTCCATGAAACCATTGTCAATGGCAAAAAAAATCCTGCCAACCCGACAGTGGCCCAGCCAGCTACTCACTGTATTCATCACTGCAAAGTCTCAAGAAAGGAATGAAACTGGATGGTCCACTCGGTATCTAACAGGGCACCAGAAAATACAACCACAGAATCAGCCCTCTCGATGGTGCAATGTCCTCCAGACTAACATCTGGAGTTTGGTGCCAAAATGTGCAGAGCTGTCCCACAGACCAATCAAGGAACAGCCTGAAATAGTCATACTCATGAAATCAACCCTTACAGACAATGCTGAAAATGTGTTGCTGGAAAAGCGCAGCAGGTCAGGCAGCATCCGAGGAGCAGGAAAATCAACGTTTTAGGCATGAGCCCTTCTTCAGGAGCCCTCTTACAGACAATGACCAGACACCACCATCACCATCCCTAGATATTGAGATTGTGATGATGGAAAAGCACAACAGGTCAGGCAGCATCCGAGGAGAAGGAGAATCGACGTTTCGAGCCTAAGCCCTTCATCAGCCTGACCTGCTGTGCTTTTCCAGCACCACACTCTCGACTCTGATCTCCAGCATCTGCAGTCTTCACTTTCTCCTGAAATCTCTGGATATGTCCTGTCCCACCAGCAGGACAGACCAGGCAGAGGTGGTGGCACAGACAGGGAGGATTTGCCCTCGGAGTACTCAGCATTGACTCCGGATACCAGGAAGTCTCATGGCTCCTGCTGATTACCACGTACCGTCCTCCCTTGGCTGATGAATCACTTCTCCTTCATGTTGAACAACATTTGAAGGAAGTACTGAGGAAGTAAAATGGTGTTAAACGTACTCTGGGTACAGGATTTCAATGTCCACAATCGAGACGAGCTCTGCAACAGAATTACTGACTGAGCTGGTCAGGTCCTAAAGGATATAGCTGCTCAACTGAGTCTGCAGTGGGTGGTGAGGGAACCAACAAGAGTGTAAAACATACTTGATCTCATTGTTATGAATTGACCAGCGGCAGATACATCTGTCCATGACAATATCGGTAAGAGCGACCATCACACATTCCTTTTGGAGTCACAAGTTTTGGCTTAAAGTTGAGAAAAACCTCCATCGTGTTGAGTGACACGATCACCGTTCTAAATGAGACAGACTTTGAAGAGGTGTAGAATCTCAAACTGGATCTCCCTGAGGCACTGTGGGACATCAACAGCAGCAGAACTGTACTCCAGCACAATCTGTAATCTCATGGGTTTGTAAATCCCGCTCTCACCCATCACAATGGACAGGAAAGGAGGGCATGCCATGAGCAGCACCAGGCATACCTAAAAATGAAGTGCCAACCTGGTGAAGCTACCAAACAGGACCATCTGCATGTCAAACAGCATCAGCAGCAAGCAGCAGAGCTAAGTGATCCCACAACCAATGGATCAGATCAGAGCTCTGCAGTTCTGCTACACCCAGTTGTGAGCAGCGATGGACAATGAAACAACTCACTGCAGGAAGCATCACAGATATCCCCACCTTTACTGATGGAGGAGCCTCACATATACAAGCACCAGATAAGATAACAGCATTTGCAGCAATCTGCAGCCAAAAGTGCAAAGTGGGATGATCCATCTCAGCCTTCTCCAGTGGTTTCTAACATCACAGATGTGAGTTTTAAGCCAGTTCTATTTAGTTTGAATAACACCAAGAAGTGGTTAAGTAGTGCAAAGGCTATCGGCACTGTCAATATTCTGGCAATAATACTGATGGCTTGTGCTCCAGAACTTGCCACCCACCAAACCACGTACCGCTCCAGCACTGGCACCTACCGACAATGTGGAACATTGCCCAGGGATGTTCAACACAAAAACACAGGGCAATCCAACCCAGGCAATTTCCATCTATCAATCCACACTCGATCAGCAGGAAAGTGATGGAAGGTGTCATTAACAGGGCTACCAAGTAGCAGCTGCTCAGCAACAGCCAGCTGAGTGACACACATTTTAGGGTCCACCAGGGCCACTCAGCTCCCGATTGTGTTACTGCCCTGATTCACAACTTGACAACCAGCCGAATCCCAGAGGTGAGGTTAGAGTGACAGCCCAGTCCCACTACAAGATCACTAATTCTAGCTGATTCTACCCTTGTCTCTGCTCATATACTCTCATCCACCTTGAGTTATTTCCAGACTTCATTATCCAAACACACTCCTGGCCAACTTCCTACATTCAACCTCCCTGTAATCTCAAGAAAATCTAAATCTCTGCTGCCCAAGTACTCCCTCGTACCAAAACTTGCTGATCCATCAAAAAGCTCCTATTCATGATCAACAACCTAGAGCCACAGAGATGTACAGCATGGAAACAGACCCTTCAATCCAACCTGTCCATGCCGACCAGATATCCCAACCCAATCTAGTCTCACCTGCCAGCATCCGGCCCACATCCCTCAATTTAAAATTCTCACCCTTGATGTAATTCCTGGGTGTGACCATCCCCAGCTCGCTGTATCTCACACCCTTTGAGACCTCGACAACCGATTCTGTTCGAGACTCCCAATGATCTGTTAATTCATTACCTCACCTGTGTGGCTGCTTTTACAGTTACCAAAGCAACAAGGTCTGAAATTCACAGCCAAAACCTCACAGGTCTGCTTTCCTCCTTTAAGACATTCCTCAAAACCTGCTTATTTGGCAATGCTTTTGGTCAGCTGACCTAATATCATCCTTCTCTGCCCTTATGTCTAAAGTTCCCAATAATATTTTTGTGAAATTATAAGCAGGATAATAAAACTACAAACTGTTCTTGATTTGGACATGATCTTCAAATCATCACTGTTGCTGTAATGAGAAATCTGTAATGTCTCTTACCCAACCACATTGCGGGAGCCCCTTCACCACACAAACTGCAGCTGTACAAGAAAGTCAAACATCACCCTCTCCCCAGGCAACAGGGCTTTGGCATTAATCACTGGTATCTGTGGAAGGAGGAACACAGTTGATGTTTCAGGGAGTACAACACAGATTACAGGGAACGAAAATGATGCAGAATTTATAGTCAGAAATGGAAGGAAAATACACTTGCTCATTGGAAAAAAAGAAATCTTGACTGGCAAAGATTTTCCAAAAAAAAATTAATAAGCATCACATGGTCAGGGGCTGGGCGACAGTGAAAAATTAACTTACAAAAATGTCTGTAAAAGTAATAGTAAAATACACCTATTGTTCGAGACGGAGGAAGCTAGATATTGACAAATTGGTCATGAGGGAGCCCAGAGATGAAGCAGAACAGTATAAGCTGTTATGATCCCACAGTCATAGAGATGTATAGCATCGACACAGACCCTTCGGTCTAACTCATCCATGCCAACCAGGTATCGGAACCTAATCTATTCCCATTTGCCAGCACTTGGCCCATATCCTTGTTAACGCTTCCTAATCATATCATGTGTCTATTTAGATGTCTTTAACAAGTTTTTACTGTACTAGCTTCCACCATTTCCTCTGGCAGCTCATTCCACCCACTGCATGAAAGAGTTGTCCTTTAGGCCCCGTTGAAATTTTATCCATCCACCCTAAAGCAATGCCCTCTACTTCTGGACACCACAACTCCGGGGAAAACACCTGGTTCATTTACTCCATTCATGCCCCTCATGATTGTATAAACCCCCATAACATCACCGCACAGTTTATGGCACTCCAGGGAAAACAGCCCCAGCCTTTTATACCTCAACCTGCAGCTCAATCTCAAACCCTAACATCTTTTTTGAAACCTTTCAAGTTTCACAGCACCCTTCTAATAGGAGGCAGGCCAGAACTGCACACAATATTCCAAAAGTGGTCTAACGAATGCCCTGTACAGCAACATGACCTCCCACATCCTATACTCGACGCTCGAACAAAGAAAGGAAAATATACTGAACACATTCTCCATCATCCTATCTACCTGCAACTTGACTTGCAAGGACTATGAATCTGCAGTCCAAGTTCTCGTTGTTCCACAAACATCTCCAGGGCCTTGCCATTCAGTGTATAAGTCCTGCCTTGTTTTGCTTTTCCAAAATGCAGCACCTCACATTTATCTAAATTATACCCCATCTCATCAAAATCTCATTGTAATCTGAGGTAGCCTTCTTCATTATCCACAATACCTCCAATTTTGTATGACCTGCAAACTCATTTACGATATCAAATCATTTAAATGAATGATGAAACAAATCCAGAAATAAACATCCATTTCTCTGAGTTTGAATGTGCTCTGTGTAAATTCTACCCAATGACTCTGTACCAGAGAAAGGCTGCACATGCGCCTGGCTGCACCTTGCCCCCTACAAAGCTGGCGGCGCCGCACGTGTCCAGTGAATTCTTGCCCCGAATAAAGATGGTGGCGCGCACTCATGCCTGCAGCCACATGAGGCAATTCCCTGTTTACTGAAAACATGAGACTGGGACGCTACAAAAATGTATGTTTTCCGATGTGCACATTTTGTTTGTAAAACCTCTCCGTTCATACAGAACCTCTCTCACCTCCTGCGGTTCCAGACAGCCTTGATGTTTGTGAATACCTATTCTCTGCCTGGTTACTCGTTTGTCCTTCGTGTATTTGTACAATCACTTTGGATTCTCCTTAAACCCATTTCCTAAAGCTATCTCATGTCCCCTTTTTGCCCTCCTGGTTTACCTCGAGTATACTCCTACTGCCCCTATACTCCTCTAGGGATTCTCACAAACGCAGCTGTCTGTACCTCCCATATGCCTCCTTCATTTTCTTGACCAGGCCCACAATTTCTTTCGACAGGCAGCATTCCCTACACCTCCCTGCCTTGGCCTTAACAGGAACATACTGTGTATATACTCCCATTGTCACAGGCCTATGGAGGCAATGGCAGATGAGGACAGAGAAGCAATCATTCTCAGTAAAGAGGCAATACTGGGAAAGGTAACAGCCTAAAGGTAGATGGGTCTCCTGGCCCTGATGGATTGCATCCCAGGGACGAAAGGAGATGGGGGGGGGGGGGGCGGGGGGGGGGGGGAATAACAAATAAACTCGTGATAATTCACTAAAATTTGTTTGATTCTGGAATGGTTTTGACAGACTGGAAGCTGCAAATTGGTACCACTATTTTTCAAAAAGGACCTGTTAACTTAACTTCTGTAGTGGAGAAAATGCTTGAATCTCTCAAGGAAGTAGTGGTGAGAAATCTGGGTAGAAATTGTCTCATTTCGCAGACACAACATGGCTTCATGAAAGGCAGGTCACATTTAATGGATTGACTGGAATTATTTGAGGATACGACGAGCGCTTTGGACAAGGCAGACTCGGTGGATGTGGTGTACCTGGATTTCCAGAAGGTATTCGATACGTTGCCACACAAAGGGCTGCTGTATAAGGTAAAGATGCACAGCATTATGGGTAATGTTTTCTCATTGATACTGCATCTGTTCACCAACAAAAAAACGTGGATAAATGGGTGTTTTGATTAGTGTTGGCGTCAGAGTTCACATTTGATACAAAGATGAGTAAAGCAATGTCTGCAGAGGCCACTGTAAGTCTGTACAGGGATACAGACAGGTTACGTGAGTGCGTAAGGATCTAGCAGATGGAGGTCATCCATTTTGGTCGGACTAACAGCAAACTGGATGATGAAATGATAAACATGCAGCATGCTGCTCTACAGAGGGAGCTGGGTGTCCTTGTGCATGAATCACAGGAAGTTGGTTTGCAGTTACAGCAGGTAATTATGGCAGTGAAGGGAATATTGTCCTTCATTGCTAGAGGGATGGTTATGCTGCAGGTGTACCGGGCGCTGGGGAGGCCACACCTGGAGTACTGTAGACAGGATTGGTCCACTTACATTATCCAGGATGTAAGGCGCTGGAGGGGGTGCAGAGGAGGGTCACTAGTTTGAGTTGGGAGTTGAGAGGGTTGGTGTATGTGGAGAGATTGAGAAAACTGGTTCTATAGACATTGTAATTTAGAAGAATTTGGATAGGAAACAAATAAAATTATGAAGGGGGTAAGAAAGATAGAAGCAGGGAGGCTATTTCCACTGGGGCCGGGTCAAACTAGAGCATAACCTCAAAATAAGGGGGAGCAGATTTAGGACTGAGTTCAGGAGGAGCTTCTTCAGCTAAAGGGTTGTGAATCTGTGGAATTCCCTGCCGAATAAAGCATTTGACGTTATCAACTTGAATGCCTTTAAGGCAAAATGTAGATTTGTGAACAGGAAAGGAATTAAGGGTTATGGTGAGAGAGTGGGAAATTGGAGCTGAGGCCATGAAAAGATCTTAGTGAATGGTAGAGGAGGCTGGAGGGGCCAGTTGAAAGTTCTTGCCATGTGCCATCAAAATTGGACTTTGTCCAATTCAGAACCTGAACGTTTAGATCTGGTCTATTATGTTCTGTAACTATTTTAAAACTAGTATAAATATCAGAGAATTCCAAACAGTGTGGAAGCAGGTCATTCAGCCCATCATATTAATACTGACCCTTAGAGCCTCCTAACCTCCCCCTGTAACATTGCATTTCCCAGGGCAACCCAACCTACACATCCCTGAACATTATGGGCAATTCAGCCTGGATAATCCACCCAACCTGCACGTCCCTCAACACTGTGGGCAATTCAGCCTGGATAATCCAACCTACCCTGCACATCTTTGGACTGTGGGAGGAAACCAGAGGACCCAGACGAGATCCATGCAGAATACCCCAATAAGGTGACCATCCCTTTCTTACTTCCCAGTTCCACCTAAATAACTTCACTGGGCGTACTCCCAGGAATATCCTCCCTAAGCAAAAACATAATGCTATCCCGAATCAAAAATGCCACTCCCCCTCCTCTCCTGTCCCGCTTTCTATTCTTCCTATAGCATCTATACCCTGGAACATTAAGCTGCCAGTCCTATCCATCCCTGAGTGATGCCTCTGTAATTGCGATAATATCCCAGTGCCATGTTCAAAACCATACCCTGAGCTCATCCGCCTTCCCTGTCAGGCCTCTTGCATTGAAGTAAATGCAGTGCAACTGCTCAGTCCGACTTCATTCAGCCCATCATATTAATACTGACCCTTGCCTGCCTTGACTATTTAACTTCTGAACGGTACCAGCCTCAGACATACCTCTTTTCTCACTATCTTCTTGGGTTTACACCCACTCCCTCACAGGTTTAATACCTCCTGAGTATCACTAACAAATCTCTGTGCCTGGATATTAGACACCTTCCAATTCAGGTACAATCCATCATTCTTATGCAAGTCAACTCTACTCCAGAGGAGATCACAATGATCCAAAAATGTGAATCCTTTTCCCCCGCACCAGCTCCTTAGCCACTCATCCAGCACCACCTCCTCCTCTGTAATATGGACATTTTTCAAGATGTCACCATTTATTTCCCCACATTCTATATCTCCCATGTACTTCTTCATAGTAAACATGATGCAAAATACTTGTCTCCATATCTCGCCTATCGCCTGCAGCTCCACACAATGGCTGCCTTGCTGATCTTTGAGGGTCACCTCTCAGTCTTTGACTCTCCAGGGAAATTAACCCTGGCCTATTCAGCCTCACCCTGTAGCCCAAATCCTCCAACCCCAGCAAAGTCTTAGTAAATCTTGTCTGGACTCTTTCAAGATTCACAACACCCTTTCCAGAACAGGGAATTTCGAACCTAAAACATAATTCCTGAAATGGCTTAATCAATGTCCTGTCCAGCCACAATTTGACGTCCCAGCTTCTGTACACAATGCATTGAGCAATAAATATAAGCATAACAAACATCACCTTCATTAGTCTGTCTACCTTCGACTCGACTTTCAAGGAACAATGAACCTGCTCTCCATGGTCTCTCTGTTCAGCAACATTCCCAAGGACTTTACCATTAAGTGTATAAGTCCTGCCCTGATTTGCCTTTCCAAAATCCAACAGCTTACATTTGTCTCAATTGAACCCAGTCTGCCATTCCTCGCCCCAATGGCCCATCTGGTCAAGATCCTGTTGCATTCTAAACTAACCTTCTTCATTGTCCACTACACCTCCACTTTTGGTGTCTTCTGTAAACCTACTGACCATATCTCATATATTCACATCCGAGTCATTTATTTAAGGATCCAATATCCATTCCTGCAGCACACTGGTGCTCACAGCCCTCCAGACCACAAAGCAACCCTCCATCACCACCCTCTGCCTCCTACCTTCAAGCCAGTTTTGTATCCAAAAGGCAAGTTCTCCCAACATTTCATGTTATCTAACCTTGCTAACGAGTCTGCTTTTTGGAACATCATTCAGTGTCCATATAGACAACGTCCACAGTCTACCTTAAAAAAAACTCAATCAAGTTAAAGAGAGAGAATTTCCCACACACAAATACATGTAAATCCTGTCCCTCAGAATCCCTTCCAACAACTTGCCTGCCACTGATTTCAGGCACACTGTTCTTTTGTTCCCTGGCCTTTCCTTACCACGTTTTTAAATAATAGCACGTGTCTTCCAGCACCTCACCTGTCACCAATAACAATATAAATATCTCAGGGAGGGGAACTGTCATCCTTTTCTTGGCTTTCCACAAATGTCTGGGATACACCTTAACAGGTCCCATGGATTTATCCACCTTGCTACGATTTAAGACATCCAGTACTCCCTCCTCTGTAATATGGTCAGGAACCAGGCAGCAGTGGACAATTCATTTACAGGAAGGTCTGTAAACGTAATCATAAAATACTAAAAAGAGCAAAAATAGAGTCAGAGACAAAGGAAGCTAGATAATGAACAAGTGGACATCAAGGAGCCCAGAGATGAATTAGAGCAGTGTTCACTTTTGTAATCCCACAGTCAGAGATGTCTAGCACTGAAACAGACTCTTCAATCCAACCCGTCTATGCCAACCAGATATTCTAACCTAACCTATTCCCATTTGCCAGCACTTTGCCGGCATCCCTCTGAACCCTTCCTATTCAAATGCCTTTGAAATGTTACAATTTTTGTTGCCCTTTAGGATCCTGTTGAATTTTCCCCTCACACCCTAAACCTATATCCTCTAGTTCTGGGCTCCACCACCCCAGGTTAAACACCTTGTCTACTTACGCTATCCTTGCCCCTCACGATTATATGAACCTCTTCAACATCACACCTCAGCCTATGACACTCCAGGGAAAATGGCCCCAGCCTATTATGCCTCTCCCTGCAACTCAAATCCTCCAACCCTGGCAGCATCCTTGAAAATCTATTCTCAAACTTTTCAAGTTTTAGTGCCTCCTTCTGATAAGAGGGAGACCAGAATTGCACACAATATTCCAAAAGTGGCCTAACCAATGTCCTGTCCAGCTCCTTTACTCAACACTCTGACCAGTAAAGGGAAGCATACCAAATGCCATCTTCACTGTCCTATCTACTATTGACTCTACTTTCAAGGAACTGTGAACCTGCATTCCAAGGTCTCTTTGTTCAACAAGACTCTCTAAGACCTTACAATTCAGTGTGTGAGTCTTGCTCTGATTTGCTTTTCTAAAATGCAGCACCTCACATTTATCTAAATTAAACCCTATCTGCCACTCCCCAGCCCATTGGCCCATCTGATCAATATCCCATTGTATTCTGAGACAACTTTTATCACTGACCACAATACCAACAATTTTGGTGTCACCTGCAAACTTACTAACTGTACCACCTCTATTCACATCCAAATCATTTAAATGAATGACGAAACAAACCCAGAGAAAAAATATCCATTTCTCTGGGTATGAATGTGCTCTGTGTAAATCCTGCCCCATGACTCTCTATCAGGGAGAGCTGCACATACTCCCCTCTGAACTTTGCCCCCTACAAAGATGGCGGCTGCACGTGTCCAGTGAATCGTTGCCCCGAATAAAGATGACGGCACTTACTCGATTCAATCACACGATGAGTCATTTTCCCATTTACTGCAAAAAACGAGACTAAGTTTCAAATTTGTATTTTCCGATGTGCACCAAATGTTTGTAAAACCTCTCAGCCCAGACCAACACCATTTCCCTCCCGCTTCCGGCTGTTTATTTCTTTCCTTACCGACAGCTCTCCGCCCGCACAGCCGCGCTGTCCGTGAGGATGATCACGTGGTATAGCCAAGTCCCGCCCCTCATTCACTCTGATTGGTCGGATGGCCAACTGCCCAGCCAGGTCCTCCAGCTCCGCCCCTGTCCTTCCATTGGTCCGCCGCTGACATCAATCATCCGGGTACCATTGTTGGCTGGAGCATGCGTACTGCTTCGTGGCTTTTGTTGCTGTTCATAAACAAGAGTGAGGGACAAACTTAAAAACACACAACCACCTGATGAAGCAGCAGCAGCGCTAGTGCTTCCAAATAAACCTGTTGGACTATAACCTGGTGTTCTGTGAATTTTAATTTTGTCCATGCTAATCCAACACCAGCACCTCCAAGTCACGAGTGAGGGAGGAATGTATAACATAAGAACTAGGAACAGGAGAAGGCCATCCTGCCCTTTGAGCTTGCTCTGCTATTCAATAAGATCATGGGCTGATCATTTCGTGGACGCAGAACCATTTACCCAAGTTCTCACCGTATTCCTTAATTAATTATTTCTTTTTTGAAAAAAAGCTACCTTAGCTTTAAAAACGTTTACTGAACTAGCATCAATTACTTCCCTGAGCAATGAATTCCATTTAGGTTTAGAAGTTCCTTCTCAATTCAGTCCTAAATTTGCTGCCTCTAATCTTGAGTTGATGCCCTCTTGTCCTAGATTCACCTGCCAGTGGAAACATCTGCTAGTGGGCGGCACGGTGGCACAGTGGTTAGCACTGCTGCCTCAGCGCCTGAAGACCCGGGTTCAATTCCCGACTCTGACTGTGTGGAGTTTGCACGTTCTCGTGTCTGCGTGGGTTCCTCCGGGTGCTCCGGTTTCCTCCCACAGTCCAAAGATTTCAGGTGAATTGGCCATGCTAAAATTGCCCGTAGTGTTAGGTAAGGGGTAATGTAGGGGGTCTGGGTGGGTTTCGCTTCGGCGGGTCGGTGTGGACTTGTTGGGCCGAAGGGCCTGTTTCCACACTGTAAGTCTAATCTAAAAAAAAATCCTCTCTACTTCTATTTTATCCATTTCATTCATTATTTTATATGTTTCCATTCTTCTGAACTCCAATGAATATTACCACAATCTACTCAGTCTCTGTTAAGCCAAAACCCTCAACTCTGGAATCAACTTTTAACCTCCTCTACACCCCCTCTAGTGCCAGTACATCTTTTCTCAAATTGAAGTAATAATCTCTTTTTAAATGTTATTCCAACCAAACAGTATGACATTACATTTATGAACATTATATTCCACAGGACTGACCATTGCTCATTCAATGTATCTATGTTCCTATGCAAAGTTTCACAGTCCTCGTTGTTGTGATTCTGTTCGCTGAGCTGGGAATTTGTGTTGCAGACATTTTGTCCCCTGTCTAGGTGACATCCTCAGTGCTTGGGAGCCTCCTGTGAAGTGCTTCTGTGATCTATCCTCCAGTATTTGTAGTGGTTTGAATCTGCCACTTCCGGTTGTCAGTTCCAGCTGTCTGTTGCAGTGGTAGGTATATTGGGTCCGGGTCGATGTGCTTATTGATTGAATCGGTGGTTGAGTGCCATGCCTCTAGGAATTCCCTGGCTGTTCTCTGTTTGGCTTGTCCTATAATAGTAGTGTTGTCCCAGTCGAACTCACGTTGCTTGTCATCTGCGTGTGTGGCTACTAAGCATAGCTGGTCATGTCGTTTCGTGGCTAGTTGGTGTTCATGGATGTGGATCGTTAGCTGTCTTCCTGTTTGAGTAAAAAATGAGGTCTGCAGATGCTGGAGATCACAGCTGAAAATGTGTTGCTGGTCAAAGCACAGCAGGCCAGGCAGCATCTCAGGAATAGAGAATTCGACGTTTCGAGGTTGAATTGTTCAACCTCCTCGTGGGAGCACGAGGCAGCGCCGATACAGTCATCGATGTAGCGGGGTCCATATCCGCCACAAGTTCACCTGTACCTCCACACACATCATCTATTGCATCCGCTGCACCCGATGTGGCCCCCTCGATATTGGTGAGACAGGCCGCTTACTTGCGGAACGCTTCAGAGAACACCTCAGGGACGCCCGGACCAACTAACCCAACCACCCCGTGGCTCAACACTTTAACTCTCCCTCCCACTCCACCGAGGACATGCAGGTCCTTGGACTCCTCCACCGCAGAACATAACAACACGACGGCTGGAGGAGGAGCGCCTCATCTTCCGCCTGGGAACCCTCCAACCACAAGATATGAATTCAGATTTCTCCAGTTTCCTCATTTCCCCTCACCCCACCTTGTCTCAGTCGGTTCCCTCAACTCAGCACCGCCCTCCTAACCTGCAATCTTCTTCCTGACCTCTCCGCCCCCACCCCACTCCGGCTTATCACCCTCACCTTGACCTCCTTCCACCTATCCCACCTCCATCGCCCCTCCCCCAAGTCCCTCCTCCCTACCTTTTATCTTAGCCTGCTTGGCTACTCTCTCTCATTCCTGATGAAGGACTTATGCTCGAAACGTCGAATTCTCTATTCCTGAGATGCTGCCTGGCCTGCTGTGCTTTGACCAGCAACACATTTTCAGCTGTCTTCCTGTTTGTCCTATGTTGTGTTTTGTGCAGTCCTCGCATGGGGTTTTGTACACGACAATGGTTTTGCTCATGCTAGGTATCTGGTCCTTTGTTCTGGTGAGTTGTTGTCTGAGAGTGGCTGTTGGTTTGTGTGCTGTTATGAGTCCTAGTGGTCGCAGTAGTCTGGCTGTCAGTTTGGAAATGCTCTTGACATATGGTAGTGTGGCTAGTCCTTTGGGTTGTGGCATGGACTCGTTCCATTGTCTTTCCCTTAGGCATCTGTTGATGAAATTGCACAGGTATCCGTTTTAGGCGAATACGTTGTAGAGGTGTTCTTCTTCCTCTTTTTGCAGTTCGGGTGTGCTGCAGTGTGTTGTGGCCCTTTTGAACAGTGTCTTGATGCAACTTCTTTTGTGTGCGTTGGGGTGGTTGCTTTCGTAGTTCAGGACTTGGTCTGTGTGAGTGGCTTTCCTGTATACCTTTGTAATGAATTCAGGTATACAGGAAAGCCACTTACACAGACCAAGTCCTGAACTACAAAAGCAACCACCCCAAGGACTAGCCACAGTATCACACATCAAGAACATTTCTGAACTGACAGCCAGACTATAGTGACCACTGGGACCCATAACAGCACACAACCCAACAGCCACTCTCAGACAACAACTCACCAGAACGAAGGACCCGATACCCAACATGAGCAAAACCAACGTAGTGTACAAAATTCCATGCAAGGACTGCACAAAACACTACATAGGACAAACAGGAAGACAGCTAACGATCCACATCCATGAACACCAACTACCCACAAAACGACACGACCAGCTATGCTTAGTAGCCACACACGCAGATGACAAGCAACATGTATTCGACTGGGACAATACTACTATTATAGGACAAGCCAAACAGAGAACAGCCAGGGAATTCCTAGAGGCATGGCACTCATCCACAGATTCAGTCAATAAGCACATCAATTTGAACCCAATATACCAACCACTGCAACGGACAGCTGGAACTGACAACCGGAAGCGGCAGATTCAAACCACTATAAATGCCAGAGGAAAGATCACAGAAGTGCTTCACAGGAGGCTCCCAAGCACTGAGGATGTCACCTAGACGGGGACAAAATGTCTGCAACACAAATTTCCAGTTCGGCGAACAGAACCACAACAACGAGCACCCGAGCTACAAATCTTCTCACTAACCTTTCACTGTCCGCACACATTGTCCTGCTCCTTAACTCTGTGTCATATGCAAACTTTGACACCCTGCATATGGTCCCCAACTCCAAACCATCTGTATCAATTCTAAATAATCGCAGTCCCAACACTGATCCCAGAGGCACACCACTAGTCACTGATTGCCAGCCAGAATAATACGCATTTATCCCCACACTTTGCTTCCTGTTGGTCAACCAACTAATCTCCTATCCATGCTAATACTCTACCCCTAATGCCATGCACCCTTATATTATGCAACAGCCTCTTTCACAACACCTTGTTGAAGGTCTTTTGGAAATCCAGGTACACCATATACACTGGGTTCCCGTTGTCCACCTTGCTCGAAATGCTTTCATAGCATTCCAAAAGATTTGTCAAGAGTGACCTGCACTTCATGAACCCTGTGTCTGTCCAATGGGACAATTTCTATCGGGTCCCTGCTATTTCTTCCTTGATAATAGACCCAAGCATCTTTCCCACTACAGAGAAAAAGCTAACTGGGGTATAATCCCCCATTTTTTGTCCACCTCCTTTCTGAAATAGTGGTGTCACTTTTGCTGCTTTCCAATCTGCTGGGACTGACACAGAGTCTAGTGAAGTTTGGAAAATTACTGTCAGTGCATTTGCTATTTCTCCTGGCATGTCTTTTAGTATCCTGGAATATATCCTGTCAGGGCCAGGAGAATTTTCTATTATTAGCTCAATTACCTCCAACAGTCCAAAACTAGCTGTTCTGAAATAATGATAGTTTCCAAATCCTCACCTACTTTTGTCTCTTTGTTAATTACTGGCAAGATATTAGTATCATCCACTGTGACATCCCATAACTAAATGCTCCTTCTCATTTTCAAAAGGACCAACGTTTACTTTAGCCACTCTTTTCTCATTATGTATGTTTATATAAACCTTTGCTCTCTGTCCTTATAGTATGTGCTAGTTTATTTTTCTCATGTTCTATCTTACATTTCTTTGTAGCTCTTCTGTGGCTTTATGTTGACTTATAAAGTTTTCCCAGTTCTAGTTTCATGCTGGTTTTGGCCACTTTGTATGCCTTTCAATTTGATCACTTTCGTTAGATACTCATTGCAGAGAACGCCTTTTCCTACAGTCCTTCCCTTTCACTGGAATATATCTTTGCTGAGGACGTTGTAAATTGTCTTTGAAAATCTTCTACTGCTCATCAACTGTCCCACCATACAATCTTTGTTTCCAGTCTATGCTATCCATGTTCTCCCTCATTCTATTGTAATTCCCCATGTCCAAGCACAGGACCCAGGTATTAGTTTTTATCTTCACACTCTCCATATGTATTAAATTCAACCATAGAGTGATCACTTCTTCCGAGAGGATCCCTAATTCTGAGGTCACTAATTATTCCTGTCTCATTGTACAGGGCCAGATCTTGGATAGCTTGCTCCCTTGTAGATCCATTCATACTGTTCAAGTAAAATATCAAGATACACTTAATGAACTCCTCAAAGCTACCCTGACTGAGCTGGTTTGACCAATCTATTTGTAGATTAAAATCACCCACGGTAATAACCATACCATTTTTACAGGCATTAGTTATTTCTTTGTTTATTGCCCATCCCAATGTGATGTCCTTATTTGCTGGCCTATACACTGCGCCTATCAGTGACTTTCTTGTTAGAATTTTGAATGCATCATTCCTGTTTCTCCTAATGTACGGCAATAACAACAACTACTTGCATCGTATTGGATCTTTCACAATGGCAAATCTCCTAAGGTGCTTCATGGATGATCAAAACATTGATTAAGGAGAATGATTTTTTAAAAAGTCTTAAAGGAGGATAGAAAAGGTTAGGGAGGCTATTTGACAGACTTCTGCTCTTGACAGCTCCAATTGTGGAGTGATGCAGGTGGGGAGGGTTGGAAAGGGAACATGCAAAAGGGAAATGGAGGAGTGCAGGCAGTGTATAAGGTCTCGAGGACAGAGGAGGTTCCAGACTGAGTCTGTCTGTCATAGAGAGTATGGCTGCCTCATGGAGTTTGAAGCACTGCAATGGGTCCATGCAAGTCATGTTAGTCAATGATATTATAACGGTGGCTGACAGTACTTTTGATGAGGACTCTATGACTGAGGTAGTGTGGGCTGAGGTTAGAACAGGAGAGGAGAGGTCACATTGCTTGGAGCTTTTTATAGGCCTCCACAGAATTCCAGGGAAGTGGAAGAGAGGATTAGCAAAATTATTCTGAGTAAGAGCAAAAGTACCAGGGTGGTCATTATGGGGGACTTTAGCTTCCCCAACATTGACTGGGAATGCTATAACTCTAGTACGTTGGATGATCAATTTTTGTCCTGTACATACAGGAGGGTTTCCTGACACAGTATGTCGAAGGCCAACAAGAGGGGAGGCCACATTGGATCTGGTGCTTTGTAATAAACCAGACCAGGTGTTTGATTTAGTTTTAGGTGAGCACTTTAGAAAGAATGACCATAATTCAGATACGTTTAGTTTAGCAATGGAAAGGGACAGGTACATGCCACAGGGCAAGAGTTATCAATGGGGCAAGGACAATTATAATGCGATTACGCAGAAATTAGGATGCATAGAATAGCGTAGCAAAATGCAGGGGATGCAGACAATGAAAATGTGGAGCTGCTTTAAGGAAGAGATATTGCATGCCCTTGATAGGTATGTCCCTGTCAGGCAGGAAGGAAGTGATAAGGTAAGGGAACCGTGGTTTATTACAGAAATTGCATCACTTGTTAAGAAGAAGAAGGAGGCTTATGTGTTGATGAGACAAGATGGTTCAGATGAGGAGATGGAGAGTTACAGATCAGATAGGAAGGATTTAAAGAGAGAGTCAAGAAGAGCAAAGAGAGGACACGAGCAGTCTTTAGCAAATAGAATAACGGAGAACCCTAAGTTTTCTATAGGTATGTGAGGAATAAAATGATGATTAGGGTAGGAATAGGTCCAATCAAAGACAGAATGGGAAGTTGAGTGTGTACTCTGTGGAGATCGGAGAGGTGCTAATGAACATTTCTCATCGGTTTTCCCTCAGGGAAAGGAGAATATTGTAGAGGAGAAGAGTGTGGTATGAGATATTACACTAGAAAGGATCGCGATTAGTTAGAAACAGGTGTTATCAATTCTAGAAAGAGTGAAACTAGACAAGTCCCCTGGGTTGGATGGGATTTATCCGAGGATTCTCTGGGAAGCTAGGGAGGAGATAGCAGAGCATTTGGCTTTCATATTTTTTTCATCATTGTCTACAGGTTTGGTACCAGAGGACTGGAGGATTGCAAATGTTGTGCCTTTGTTCAAGAAGGGCAGTAGAGATGACCCAGGTAATTATACACCAGTGAGCCTGACTTCTGTTGTAGGAAAGGTTTTGGAAAGGATTATAAGAGATAAGATTTATAATCATCTTGCAAACACCAATTTGATTTCAGATAATCAACATGGTTTCGTTAAGGGCAGGTCATGTCTCGCAAACCTCATTGAGTTTTTTGAGAAGGTGACCAAGCATGTAGATGAGGGTAGGGCAGTTGACGTGGTATACATGGACTTCAGTAAAGCCTTTGATAAGGTTCCACATAGTAGGCTGTTGGAGAAAATGCAGAGGCATGAAAATGAGGGTGATTTCGCAGTTTGGATTAGACACTGGCTTTCTAAAGGAAGGCAGCGAGTGTTGGTTGATGGAAAATATTGAACTGGAGTCCAGTTACTAGTGGTGTGCCACAAAAATCTGTTTTGGGACCACTGCTGTTTGTCATTTTTAGAAATAACTTAGACTCAGGCATAGGTGGATGGATTAGTAAATTTGCTGATGACTCTAAAGTCGGTGGAGTAGTGGACAGTGTGGAAGTGTGTTACAGATTGCAGGGGGACTTGGATAAACTGCAGAATTGGGCTGAGAGGTGGCAAATGAAGTTCAATGCAGCTAAATATGAGGTGATGCACTTTGAGAAGAATAACAGGAAGGCAGAGTACTAGGTCAATGGAAAGATTCTTGGTAGTGTGGATGTGCAGAGGGATGTCGGAGTCCATGTACACAGATCCCTGAAAGTTGCCACCCAGGTGGATAGTACTGTTAAGGCGGCATACGGTGTGTTAGGTTTCATTCATAGTGTAATTGAGTTCCAGAGCCGCAATATCATGCTGCAAATATACAAAACGCTGGTGCGGCCATACTTGAAATATTGTGTGCAGTTCTGGTGCCCATATTTCGGGAAGGACGGGAGGAATTGGAAAAGGTGCAGAGGAGATTAACCAGGATGTTGCCTAGTCTGGAGGGAAGGTCTTATGAGGAAAGGCTGAGAGACTTGAACCTGTTCTCCTTGGCAAGAAGGCGGCTAAGAGGGTATTTGATAGAGACATACAAGATGATCAGAGGCTTAGTTAGGGTAGACAGTGGAAGTCTTTTTCTAGGATGATGATGTCAGTATGCATGAGGGGGCATAACTATAAATGAGGAGTGATAGATTTAAGATAGATGTCAGAGGCAGGTTCTTTACTCAGAGAGGGGTAAGGTTGTGGAACGTACTACCTGCTAATGTAGACAACTCAGCCACATCAAGAAGATTTAAACAATCCTTGGATAAGGACATGGATGATTTTGGGATAGTGTAGGGGGACGAGCTGAGAATCAGTTCACAGGTCGGCGTGACATCAAGGACTGAAGGGCCTGTTCTGCGCTGTATTGTTCTATGACTATTGTGCTACAAGAGATTTCCGCTGTCTTAAACAGAGTGACAGATCTTGTATCTTGGCTTACGAAATGTCACTGATCTCTACCAAACATGTACGAGGTCGAGTCAGGGCAATAATAAGTTGCTGCAACAGGAGGGGAACAGGTAACTCCATACAAAACCCTGCTTCTTCTCACTTATTTTTACCTCCAAAACTGAGGGAAAGCACCTCTGTATCCCAGCACCACAATGTGCCCCACAATCGTGGTGTCTGGCTGAGCACTAGGTGGAGTGGAATAGTCTGTACTGAGACCCATTGGGGCCCTGAAATACTTGGTAAAGACTAAAATCATCTGAGCATTGAGAACCCCACCACATTGTATGCATTTTCTATTGTTTTCACTAGGTTCCTGACTTCCCTTGTTTTTCCGAATGAACCTGTTTAAAGTTGTTATTAGACACACCTGCACTCGCTGTGAATTGAACCCAGCCTCCAAGATTCGGGATATTTTCACCGCATCACAAGACATCGACTCTAACTTCCCTTGTCCCTTCATGTTTCTGCTGCTGAGTCACGCCCGAATCAACTTTGCAAATAGGAGGAAGGGGCGGAACTGAGTGAGTGAGGAGCGGGGCCAAAGCATTCTCGGGAGTGAACGCTTCAGGATTGGTCAGAAAGCAAACTGTTTTGCAGGATTGATCGTTGTCACTACATAGTGGAGTGCTAAACCTCTGTCATAAATCAATGTGAGATTTTAAGAAATAGTTGTGATGTAAATCTGATAACGTACATATTTTCAATTGATTTGCACAAATTGAGTAAGAAACTTCTTTTCAAACTCAGAACGAGTGGTAATTTACATACTTGGCCAGTATGGTTGAATTGGACCGAACAATCTATTCAAATACTAAACAACTCTATGTCTATAAGTCGACAGAACTGTTGTTAATGACAAATATTTCACCCATGATTCTTGGCAGTTATGAATATTCTCTATAAACTCACCGGAAACCTCAGACGCACGCGCAGTTTGGTTCCTATGTGGAGCATGCGCAGTGTCACACTGATCAGGACAGGGAGAGAGACATGGAGCTGCTTTCTCCGGCAGCGGCTGCGATCGGCTTCAGAGAGCGGCGCTCAGAGCCGGGGTGTGGGAGCCTCGCTGGGAGAAAGGAGCGGAGAGAATTCACAAGTCCCGGATAGAGGTAAAAAAAACCCGAAAAAGCCCCTCCAGGCCCGGGGAAGGAGGTGGCGGTCTCTGATCGGGGAAGCGGCTCAGGGTCACGGCCGCCATTTGTTTGAGGGAAGAGGAAGCGCGGGCCTGAGGGCCGCCATTTTGAGAAGGTCAAGGTGCAGGAGGGCGGGGCTCTCGGGGTCTGTAGAACAATCAGAGGAAAGGGAAGACCCATTGTTACTGATGAATTCCATGAACACAGCGTCACTGGGCGGTCCCGCAGGAATCTCCTCTCTCAGTCCCTGCTGTGATGTTTCACCCAATCAGAACCAGCAGCTCTCCTCCTCTCTCAGCTCCCCTTCTGTCCTTCCTGCAGCATCTGTCCCCTGGGGCATTGAGCTGCCTGTCCTGTCCCTCCCTCAGCTGTTGTTCTGTAATACCTGTGATATCCCAGTCCCATCCTAGATTACTTCACTAAAGACATCAATGCACCCGATGGATTTCTCTTAACATCAGCAATTGTTTAATACTCACAGGTTTTTAATTACATCGTTTTTGAAGCATTTATTTCACATTCAATCATTTGCAATGGTGGGATTTGGACCTGTATTCAGAGAACACTTGCTGAGTTTCTGGATAAATACTCACACAATAATGCTCCAAGGCCATCACTTTGCCTACTCACAGTTTGTATATCCCAGTGCAACATGAATTAAAACCCTTTCTTCCTGAACAATTGTTTGACCTGGCGCTCTGGTGATGTGACTCAGTACCTCTCCATGTGGTGTCCCTCACTGCGTGGGTCTAATTGCTGCCTCTGTCAGCGTCTCTCACTTTTGAAGCTACTCCAGATCATGAGCCAACAGCATTCTCCACTCCAGAGAGATGAGGCAGCACAGGTCAGGAATGGAGACTGGGATTTTCCAGATGTCTGTGGGCTCAGTGCCATTCTATATGTGTCACCCTCAAAGCATCAGTCTAATTTCCCATTCTGACGATTTCTGTGTCTTCTACAGGTACTTATGGAGTCCTGACTCAATAGACTTGCCAACTGCTGGTTGGGACGATGGTTAGTCAGCCAGAAAGACAAAGTCAGGGAGGTCGGAGTCTTCGATAAATCCTGCTGCCAGGTAAGATCACTCCAGTGCACAGAGCAGAAAGTAGTAAGGGGGATCTTAACATCAGCTAACAAGACATGACATAGAGAAAGTGCTGGAGGGAGAGCACAGTACAGATACAACCCAGGCTCAATCACCACGCCTGCTGCAAGTTTTGTTGTAATGAGACAGCATCGGGAGTTCCCAGTTATCAGTCCAGTCCTGTGCTTTCTTAGGGAGCATCAGGACAACAGAGGGGAAAGCAGGCCTCCCATGAGAGGATGGTAATGCAACCTGGGATCTTTCTGTTCCCTATTCCCTCTCCAACACTATCTATGGCTTGTATTGAGGACCAGTGTCTTCAATCATTCTAGCTCCTATAACAGTTCCTATCTCTGTCATCTCCTCCCCTCTCACCAGTTATTTCACATATTTGAAACCTCCAGTCCAGATGAGCATCCTTATCGCTGTAACTTGCTTCAATCTCTACAACATGCCTTGTCTCGGTAGTCTTCTCCTCCTCCAATAACTGCAGACGTAGGGTCTTTTTCTGTGCGGCATGATTCTTCGGCCGAGGTTTCCTAAATGGAATGAGTCGCATTTGCCTGTGTTTGGCTCATATCCCTTCAAACCTTCCCCTCTCCATGTACCTGCCCAAGTGTCTTTTCCATGTTGTAATTGTACTTGTTTTCACCATTTCCTCTGGCAGTCCATTCCGTCTAAGCGCCATCCTCTGTGGAAAATGTTGCCCCTCAGCTCCCTCTTTAAATCCTTGCTCTCTCACCCACGTTTATGCCTCTAGCTTTGAACTCACCTACCCTTGGCTATTCACCTTACTTAGGCCCTACATTGTTTCATAAACCTTTATAAGGTAACCCTGTGGCCTCCTCTGCCCAGGAGAAATATTGACGGCAGTGTTACCAATATCTCCAACTCATGTACTCAATGCTCTGACCAATGAAGACAAGTGTGTCAATTGCCGCTTTCAACACCCTGTCCCCCGTGATGCCAGTCCAAGGAACAATGTAACTGCACCCCTTGGTCTCTCCCTTTTCTACAACACTCTCCACGGCCCAACCATTAACTGTGTTAGTCCTCCCTGGTTTGTCTGAATAAATCCAATACCTGAATTAAATTCCATCTTTCATTCCTTGGCCCACTGGCCCAGTTGATTAACATCCCCTTCGATAACAATATTCCCTGCCCATTCTTCCACTAATCTTGGTATCCACAAACATACTAACAGGGACTGCTCTCTTTTCACTCAGATTGTTTAAGTAAATGGTGCACAACAGTGGCCCCAGCACCAATCCTTACAGCACACTGCTGGTCAGAGGCCCCAGTTTAAACAACAACCCTCTCCCACCACCCTCTGTCTCCCACTGTCATCCCATTTTGTATCCAGTTGGCAAGCTCTCCCTGATCCTTTGTTATCTACCGTTACTAACCAATGGATCATGCTTCACCCTGAACAGGGGTTTGCGGAAGCCAGAAACAACGTCAGTTACTCTGCCTTCGTCTCTCTTTTTGGTCACATCTTGAGGAAACTCCAGTCAAGTTTGTGAGACATGTTACCCCATGTACAAAGCCATGCTGGCTGTCTGTAATAAGGCCTACCTCTCAGAATGACCTCCAACAACTGACCCACCCTGATGTCTGGCTCATCAGTCTGTAGTTCCCTGGCTTCCTCTTGTAGCCTTTCTTAATTAATGACACAACATTATAATCATAGTCAGAGAGTCATAGCACACTGTTCGGTTCACACTAACCATACTCTAAAACGGATCTCGTCCCACTTGCCTGTTCCTGGATCACATCCTTTCAAACCTTTCCTATTCCTGCTCTAATCCAAATGTCTTTTAAACATTGTAATTTTCCGCACATTCACCCCTTCCTTGGGAAGTTCATTCCACACACAATCCATCCTCTGTGTAACAATGTGCTCCTCATGTCTTTTTTTTTATATGTCTCTCCTCTAAACTTAAAAATGTAATGCCTTGCCTTGAAACTCCCCTGACCATGGGAAAAGACAACTCCCATTAACTCTATCTATCCTCCTCATGATTTTATAAACATCTATGAGGTCATCTGTCAACATTCAGGTTTCAGTGAAAAGTACCAACCTATCCAGCCTTTCTTTATACTGAAGCCTTTCATACCCAGCAACGTCCCAGTAAATCTCCTCCCAACCCTTTCCTGCTTAATAATATCCTTCCTATAACTGGTCGACCAGAACTGGACACAGCATTCCAGAAGAGGACTCACCAGTGGCCTGTATAATCTCGCTGTGACTTCCAACTCCTATATCCAAAGGACTGAGCAATGAAAGAAAATGAGGCAAGCACCTTTTTTTAAACTATCCTGTCTCTCCATGTTGCAAATTTCAAAGAATTATGTACCTGAACCCCGAGGTCCCTCTGTTCTACAACACTACTGAAGGTCCTACCATTAATTGTATAAGTCCTGCCCGTGTTTGTTGTACCAAATGCATTCCCTCACATTTATTCACATTGAACTCCATCTACAGTTTTTCAGCTGTTCACGCATTTCATCAGGATCCCTTTGTAATCTCAGAAAACCTTCTTCACTGTCCACAACGCCACCCTCCAGTCTATCAGCCTGTCACACATAGCTCTCTATGGTACAAATATCTCTGCTAGGGGCCCTACAATCTCTTCACCAGCTTCCCACAATGTCCTGACATACATATGATCAAGTCCTGGGGATTTATCTACCTTTGTGTTTTAAACCCTCCAGCACCTCCTTTTCTATAATGTGGACTCATTTCAAGGCGTTGAGTCATAGAGATGTACAGCACGGAAACAGGCCCTTCAGACCAACTCCTGCATGACGTTTCTAGTCGCATTTGCCACAATTTTGCCAATATCCCTCTAAATCTTTGCTAGTCATACACCCATCCACATACCTGCAAATAGCCTCCCCAGATCTACTTTAAAAATTCCTGTCCAATACTATCTTGCTCCATTGTATAACTTGAACTTGTGAACCAGTCCTGTCCATTTCCATCGCTATTTCAAACTAATACAATTGTGGTGACTTTCCAAAGTGCTCCCCCACTAACAGCTCAGTCCCGTTCCCGACCTTGTTTCCCAAGGGGAGGTCAGCTTTAGCCCCATTCTCCAGTTGGGCCATTGACATAATGACTGAGAGTTTTCAGAACAGACTTAACAAATTCCTTCCATCCACATGCTTAACTTAGTAGCAATCCCAGTCCAGGTTTGGAACAGTTAGGATCCACTATCATTACAACCCTATTATTCTAAGAAGTATCTGAAATCTCCTGACATATTTGCTCCTTCATCTCCCATTGCCTATCGCTGTAGTCCGACCATAGAAAACTAATGGCCAATTTTTATTTCTCAGTTCCACTAATATCGCTTAAGTGGGCGATCCTACATGAATACTCCCTCAAGGTACTGCTGGGATTTTTCCCCCCACTCAAAACCACCAGCTCTCCTCCTGTTTTGCCTCCTGTTCTGTCCTTCCTGCAGCATCTGTCCCCTGGACCATTGAGCTGCTGGTCCTGTCGCTCCCTCAGCTGTGTTTCTGTAATATCTACAACATCCCAGTCCCATGTTCCCATCCATGCTCTGGGTTCATCTGCCTTATCTGTCTGGCCCTTTGCATTGAAATAACTGCAGTTTAATCCACCAGTTTTCCCTCACTGTCTGCTATGTTCGTGCCTGCCTTGTCTATTTATATTTCTCTCTTAATCATTTGTACCAGCCTCAAATTTCCTTCTGGCCTTACGACTCTTTGGAGTCACACAGCCCTGCCAGACGAGTTTAAATCCTCTCGAGCAGCTCCAGCAACGTTCCCCACCAGGATGTGGGTCCCCCTCCTGCTCGCAGTTCAGGTGTATTCCCCACCCTGTCTACCTGTGCTGACACCTTCAGACATCCAGGGACTTGCCCACCGAGGTCCCTGTGTTCCTCAGTACTCCAGGAGGACCTACCATTCATGATGTATATCATTTGTTTATTAGACTTCCCACAGTGCATTGCCTCACAGTGATCAGAAGTAAACTCTGTCTGCCATTCCTCTGCTCAGTTTATCATCTGATGGACATTAGACTGCAGCCTGAGTCCATCCCCCTCACCATGGACAACACCCTCACCTTTCATGTTATCTACAAACCTACGAATGTTATCTTCTGCTTTCCCATCCGAGTGATTAATGTCCATAATGTCCAGCATGGCTCCTGCACAGATCCCTGTGGTACACCCGCTGGGCAAAGGCTTTCAATCACAAAACCAACCCTCCACCAATTGTGGAGCCAATTTACCAACTGACCTTGGATCCCATGGGATCTTCCCTTTTGGACCAGCCTTCCGTGTGGGACCTTGTCAAAGACCTTAATGAACTCCATATAACCCACATCATCTGGACTGCCCTCATCAATATCAGAGGGCAGTCGTCTAGCAGATCCATACAGACAATCCTGAATGAAACTGCGGGGGTATCCGTTTCTGGCGAATACATTGTAGAGGTGTTCTTCTTCCTCTTTTTGCAGTTCTGGTGTACTGCAGTGTGTTGTGGCCCTTTTGAACCGTGTCTTGATGCAACTTCTTTTGTGTGCGTTGGGGTGGTTGCTTTCGTAGTTCAGGACTTGGTCTGTGTGTGTGGCTTTCCTGTACACCTTTGTTGTGAATTCTCCGTTCGGTGTTCTCTGTACCATCATGTCTAGGAATGGGAGTTGGTTGTTCTTTGCTACCTCTCTACTAAATCGGATCCTGTGAGTGTGGCGTTGATGATCCGGTGTGTGTTCTCTATTTCTGTGTTTTTAATGATTACAAAGGTGTCATCCACATATCTGACCCAGAGTTTGGGTTGAATTTGCGTTAAGACTGTTTGTTCTAACCTTTGCATTACCACTTCTGCGATGAGTCCAGAGATGGGTGAGCCCATGGGTGTGCTGTTGATTTGTTCACATATTTGGTTGTTGAATGTGAAGTGTGTTGTGAGGTACAGATCGGTAGTTTGAGTATGCAGTCTTTGTTGATAGGTTCCCCGTCTTGTTGTCTGTTCTGTATGTCCAGCAGGTTGGGGGACACACACAGCGAGAGAGGTGAACAGTGCCGTTACATTGAATGAGACCATGGTTTCTTCCTTGTCTATGTTTCTGATGACGTCCAAGAATTCCTGTGTTGACTGTATAGAGTGTCTGGATCCGCTGATCAGGTGTTTCAGTTTCTGTTGTAGTTCTTTAGCCAGTTTGTGTGATGGTGTCCCTGGTAGTGATACTCTGGGTCTGACTGGGGTGTCTGGTTTGTGCATTTTAGGTAGTCCATAGAATTTGAAGGTGTTGTTGCTTTCCGGTTTCATTATCTGTAGGTCAAACCTGGTTATCTGTCTTTTTTATATATAGGTTTCTCAGTGTGTTGTTTATCCTACTGGTGAGCTGCGGGATGGGGTCAAACACCACGCAATTTCATCCACAGATGCCTCAGGGAAAGACAATGGAACGAGGACATGCCACAACCCAAAGGATTAGCCACACTACCGTACATCAACAACATTTCTGAAATGACAGCCAGACTGCTGCGACCACTAGGACTCATAACAGCACACAAACCAACAGCCACTCTCAGACAACAACTCACCAGGACAAAGGACCCGATACCCAGCATGAGCAAAACCAACGTAGTGTACAAAATCCCATGCAAGGACTGCACAAAACACTACATAGGACAACCAGGAAGACAGCTAACGATCCGCATCCAAGTACACCATTTAGCCACGAAACGACACGGCCAGCTATCCTTAGTAGCCACACACTCCAATGACAAGCAACATGAATTCGACTGGGACAACATTACTATTCTAGGACACGTCAAACAGAGAACAACCAGGGAATTCCTAGAGGCATGGCACTCATCCACAGTTTCAATCAACAAACACATCGACCTGGACCCAATATACCGACCAATGCAGCGGACAGCAACTGACAACCGGAAGCGGCAGAGACAAATCACTATAAATGCTTGAGGAAAGATCACAGAAGCGCTTCACAGGAGGCTCCCAAGCACTGAGGATGTCACCTAGACAGGGGACGAAACGTCTGCAACACAAATTCCCAACTCGGCGAACAGAACACAACAACGAGCACCCGAGCTACAAATCTTCTCCCAAACTTTGAAGCCGTTTAGACTCTACAAAGCTCCGTCATGAACAAGCCACCATCTCTCTATTTCTTTTGCCTTCTTCAGTGTCTGCAACTCTTGCTGTGTCTTCCAGTAACGCTCTTTAGTTACTGCAGGTCTGCCTAGCTCCCCAGATAACCTGTTCCATGCCCTACAGCTCCCTCAATCACTAACACCCTCTGCTCTGTCTAATCCTCCTATTTCCCACTGTCTTCCAAGCACAACGGCGATCCTGTAAGAGAGCAGTGCGGAATGGGATGTTATAAATCTCAGCTGAGGCTTGATGACTACAATTACCTGGGAGTCACAAAGGGAAGGAACCCGAGAGAGAGCAGCACAGACTGGGAGAATATAAATCAGCAGCGAGGGTCAAGGCCGACTGGGACTTGGAGTTGGAGAAACAGCAGAGCAGGAGGCTCGAAATCAGCACCGAGTCACAGAGGGAGTGACCATATGAGGGAGCAACTTGGAGCAGGAGCTTGAGGCTGACTCACACCTGGGAGAATATAAATCAGCACTGAGGATCGAGGCCTAGTTGTACCTGGGAGTCACAGAGACAGTGACCCTGTGAGGGAGCAAACTGGAGTGAGAGCTGGACAATTACACGTCCGAGGGGACACATCACTGTGTGTGCACGTGTCCCTCCCTTGTTCTGTGTTTGTGCGTGTGTGTGTATGCGTGTGTGTCCCCTTCCCTCACTTGTGTGTGTGTATGCGTGTGTGTCCCCTTCCCTCGCTGTGTGCGCACGTGTCCCTCCCTCACTGTGTGTGTGTTTGTGTGTGCATATGTCTGCGTGTCACCCTTCCTCACTTTGAGTGTGTGTGTCCCCCTCCCTTTCTCAGCACATCTCCCACCCTCGCTGTGTCTGTGTGTCTCAACCTCGCTGTGTGTGTGAGTATCCCCCTCCCGCGCTGTGTGTGTGTGTCCCCCCACCACGCTGTGTGTGTGTACGTGTGCCTCCCTCGCTGTGTGTGCGTCCCACCCCCTCGCAGTGTGTGTCCCCCCCTCGCTGTGTGTGTCCCCCCCCGCTGTGTGTATCCCCCCTCACTCATTGTGTGTGTGTGTGTATGCGCGTGTTCCCATCCCTCGCTGTGTGTGTGCGTGTACCCCACCCTCGCTGTGTGTGTGCGGGTCCCCCCTCCCTCGCTGTGTGTGCGCGTGTCCCCCTTCCTCGCTGTGTGTGCGTGTCCACCCCCCCTCACTGTGTGCGTGAGTATCCCCCTCCCTCGCTGTGTGTCTGTCCCTCCCTCGCTGTGTGTGTGTGTGTGTGTGTGTGTGTGTGTGTGTGTGCCTCCTCCCTCGCTGTGTGTGTGCGCATGTCCCTCCCTCGCTGTGTGTGTGTGTGTGTGTGTGTGTGTGTGTGTCCCTCGCTGCGTGTGTGTCCCCCCTCCCACGCTGTGTGTGTGCACGTGTGCCTCCCTCGCTGTGTGTGCGTCCCACCCCCTCGATGTTTGTCCCCCCCTCGCTGTTGTCCCCCCCTCGCTGTGTGTCCCCGCCTCGCTGTGTGTCCACCGCCCTCACTGTGTGTATCCCCCTCACTCGTTGTGTGTGTGTGTTTGTGTGTGTGTGCGCGAGTGTGCCCCCTCCCTCGCTGTGTGTGTGTGTGTGTGTCCCCCTCCCTCGCTGTGTGTGTGCGTGTCCCCTCCCTCGTTGTGTGTGTGTGTGTCCCTCCCTCGCTGTGTGTGTGTGTGTCCCCCTCCTCGCTGTGTGTGTGCGTGTCCCCCTCCCTCGCTGTGTGTGTGCGTGTCCCCTCCCTCGCTGTGTGTGTGCGTGTCCCCTCCCTCGCTGTGTGTGCGTGTCCCCTCCTCGCTGTGTGTGCGTGTCCCTCCCTCGCTGTGTGCGTGTCCCCCCTCGCTGCGTGTGTGTCCCCCCCTCCCACGCTGTGTGTGCACGTGTGCCTCCCTCGCTGTGTGTGCGTCCCACCCCTCGATTTTTGTCCCCCCCCTGTGTGTGCGCGTGTCCCCTCCCTCGCTGTGTGTGTGTGCGTGTCCCCCTCCCTCGCTGTGTGTGCGTGTCCCTCCCTCGCTGTGTGTGCGTGTTCCCCATCCCTCGCTGTGTGTGTGTCCCTTTCTCGCTGTGAGTGTGTCCCCCATCCCTCGCTTTTCTGCGTGTCCGCCCCTCGCTGTGAGTGTGTCCCCGCCCTCGCTGTGAGTGTGTCCCCCCCCTCGCTGTGTGTGTGTCCCCGCCCTCGCTGTGAGTGTGTCCCCCCTCGCTGTGTGCGTGTCCACCCTAGCTGTGTGTGCGTGTGTGTGTCCATCCCTCGCTGTGTGTTTGTGTGTCTCCCCTCGCTGTGTGCGTGTCCCCCCCTCGCTGTGTGTGTGTGTGTGTGTGTCTCCCTCCCTCGCTGTGTGTGCGTGTCCGGTCCCCCCCTCGCTTTCCGTGTGCGTGTACCCCCCTCGCTGTGTGCATGTCCCCCCCTCGGTGTGTACGTGTCCCCCCCTCCCACGCTGTGTGTGTGTGCGTCCCCCTCCCTCACTGTGTGTGTGTCCCCC